>NW_020272849.1:0-102171 GCF_003268045.1 Sipha flava | reverse complement strand
ATACACGACATTTAGATATAGGTAAGTTATTTGTATTAAAAACTTGTTCGTCCACTTATACTTTTCGTAAAGAGTCGGAGTTTCGCCACACTAGTAATACAGGTGTGTATTTAAATGTCTTTAATATTAAATGTAATACACCGAAGTACAGTTACTATGATAGTACATATTAATTTTATCGAAATTATATGTTTATTATTTTAAACATATTACAAATCGTGAGTCGTGGAATCGTTAAACTTTTAATGTACATAGGGTAGTATAGTATAGTATAGGGCAGTGGTTTTCAACCTGTGCGTTGCGGCTCCCAGAGGCGTCGCCGGTTATTATCAAGGGAGCCGCGTTCGCAATAAAAACTAAAAATAACATTTCCGCGTACCAATACATATAACATGTTATGTGTGTGAGACAGATCGGGCGTCGATAACCGTGTTTGCGATATCGAGAAATAGCATATTTCGATTACTATTTACGAATAGGTAGGTACACTTAATAATATATTATACTATATTAATAATAATTATACGTCGATAATCGTGTTTGGGATATCGAGAAATATCATATTTTGATTACTACTTACAAATAGGTAGGTACTTATAGGTACTTAATGATTTGCCTTTAATCTAATCTATTTTAAATGTTCGTATGGGAGCCGTATATTTTATTTCAAAATCAAAAGGAGCCGTGGACCCAAAAAGGTTGATAACCACTGTTATAGGGTAAAACAGTTAAATTTTTGTTAAAAACACAGGATACTATTTTTTTATAATTGTTATACTATCTAAAGACGTGATAAAAATATAAACTTATAACTGATATATAAGGAGAAAAGAAAAAAGTGAGCTCTTCACCGACCACGTTTACTGATATTTTTCTATTTGTCTAATGCCACGTCAGGAAACATTAGTGCGGAATTCACTGGACGCTTAAACGCGCAGCAACGTCTTTTTCGATTTGTAAACTTAGCGGGGTGCAATTTTTATTCGACACGCCAACACCGCCTCGTACTTCCGGTCGTTTTCGCATCCCCCCACGTGGCAGAAAATCATATTTGTTTTTATTTCGACAAGTTATTTTCGTGCAGTAACGTCATCCAGAGCACCACGGGTTGTGGGCAAATTTCATGTGTCTCCAGAATCGTATTGATGTGAGGCGCCAACTATTAACTTAATTTTGTATCAATCTTAATTTTATCAACTTGATCTTATATTAGCGGTACAGCGCGCTCACACGCAATCGATAGTACGAAAATATTTATGAAGTGTTAAAACGAAATCAGAAATAGGAACAGATGTTGTATCCGTAAAATTCGTTTAAACATGCGTCGTGTTCACCTATACATCTAAATCGCACTACATCGAAGATTGAATGAAATCTATACAGTAATCAAAATATTAAACGCAATATATATGTTAATATTAATTGAAAATCAGGATCATATTTACCACTAGGCAGGATAGGCAACTACTTATGGCCTCCGTTATTAGGATTTTTATGAACTTTTTTTTTTTTTAGAATAAAAAGTTCACCGTATAAAATAAATATGATATTTAAAGAAAAATGAACGTAAAATGTAACATTTTTTGTCTTACCTTAGAGTCTAGAAACGCCTAAATCAAACCCTGTGGGAAATACATTTATTTCAATCCTCAATTAGGTTACATTCAACAAATTGCAATACGTTGCCCATTTAAAAATATTATGTAAATATATACATTATATTATTTCTGTATTACGAAGCGGATGAAAATATTGTCTAATCTACTAATTATGCCTAATAATTAGAAGAGAAAAACTACTCCTACTATACTGTGCAAGAACAAAAAGAAACATAAACAACCCAGCCATAAAAGTAATAAATACATATATACATAAAGCCGAAAAAGAAAATATAAAAATAAACATTATTCTAGAAAGAAAACCATATGATTTCCCCACATGGAACACAAAAATCAATGTTAACCTTACTCTAAATTACTTACTAAATTTAATTAATAAATAATGATAAATAATAATTTAATTAGTAATTAGTAAATTACTTACTCTAAATTACCTTACTCTAACTAAATTCAAAAAAGAAAACACGATACCTTTCATATATAAAAACATGCTCAAAAACATATAGCAAGAGCATCCTAACAGCGTATAAATATATACCGACGCCTCCAAAACTAACGATGGAGTCGAACTCGTAATTATAATAAACAATCAAACAATAACATACAAACTCCCACCTCAAACCTCAATATTCACAACAGAAGCGATGGCAATATACAAAGCTGTGAAATATCTCCACACAGAATACGCAAACCCTCAAAACAAATTTATAATTCTTAGCGACTCACTCAGCAACTTAATCGCTATCACAAATACACGTAACCAATCAGATATCACAAAGCTCATCCAAGAAGAAACCTTCCTTGCAGGAAAAAAAGGTAAATTAATCCAATTTGTATGGATTCCGAGGCACATGGGCATTACCGGAAACGAAATGCTGATCAAGAAGCTCACAATCTACCATCTCTACAAAACTCCAACCATAAATTCCATCACATTCGCAAACGCAAAGAACGAAATTAACTCACACATATATAATAAATGGCACTCTCACTGGCGAAAAGTCAACACTAAACTTAAAAAAATAAAAAATAATATCAACCCATTGAAAAATCCCGAACTCAATAGAAAAGAAGAAACCATAATAAACCGCCTCCGAATTGAACACACACACCAAACGCACAGCTACTTAATGAGTAAAGACGAACCTCCAATGTGTGACTCGTGTAGCGTTCTTTTGACTGTCAACCACATCATCGAATGTCACAAATATAAACAGTATCGCAATCAATTTCAAATCTCCGAACAAATCTGTCAAGCACTTGGACCAAACTCACAGGATATGAACAAATTAATTCTATACTTAAAAAAACAGAATTGTATAATTTATTTAAATTGAAAAATGTAAATACTAACAATGTAACCTAACACAAAATTCTTATATAAATGGCCTAGTTGTCGATGTATTTAATGATCAATAAAAAAAAAAAATAAATATGCACGAGAAACTATACACGCACAACATACAATGCACAGTTCAATACTGACTTTTTAATATATAAATTAATTTATAAACTTTTAGATCGTCCGATAAAAAGTTGGTCGTATGTCATAACTAGGGAATGGATTTATATGTAAATGCATATTTTTATTAAAACGAGGTATTTAAGATTCGATAAGAAATGTTTATGATTTAAATCATTCCTATTAAAATGATGATACTTTTATTTTACATATTTTGATATAATTACATATTTTTACATATTTAACTAATTAGTAAATATTTTTAAACATATTTTTATCATTTCATCATTCATAAGTCTTCTTCTTACGAAAATACAAGAAATTATTTCAAAATTAGATCCAGAAACTTCTATCGCTATTAAAAAGCTCAAAATATTATTCAATATGAAACATTGAAAATAATTTAATTTTAATTAAAAATAACTTCACAAAATTATTAATAAAAAATATGTCCCCAAATGATAGTATGGAAATTGTTGAATCAGCGATTAAAACTCGTAAGCAGACCAATAGATGTTGTAAAAAAGAAAATCCATGCTGTTACAGAAAAAATTCCAAGCTATATTGATTTTAAAACAATCAATGACATAATGAATGGCAGACGCCCTTCTAAAAATTTGGAATTATCGCCTTCTGATAGTATGCGCTTGAAATATGCTTTTAATGCAACAAATAATTTTGATGATTTAATAATAATAATCATTTTTTTTTTTAATTTTTTTTTTCCACATATTTGGATGTTTTTAGCACATATTTTATAAATTATACTTACATATATATGTACATATTTCTATATTTTTATTACATATAAATCCGTTCCCTAGTCATAACCATACCTTCTATCGTACGATAAAATTTTAATATGATAAAAACGTCGGCCTATAAATAATCTTTTATGTGTACCGGCCCTAAGTGTTCTTAAGAACACTAACATTAACTGTTCTTAAGTGATCTCAATCGTTCGTGTAATTCAGTTGGTAATTATAAGTTTAAGTAAACAACGATAAAATATCGTAATATCTGTCAGTCGTAATCGGATGTATTAAGAATTTTTCCCAGAATCAAAAATATTGATAACTTATTATATTCGTCATAATCGATTCTATATCAAAAAAAATTAATTCTACAGTAGTGTATTATTGTAATTATATACCCACTAATCACAAGTGATGGTTATTTTAATAAGGAGTACTTATATGCAATTTAATTTAATTGGATTTTTTTTAGTTCAAAAATTGTATTTATAATGTACAAATATAATAAGCTATAGTGGTATATACTATAAAATATTCTTGTATTCGAATTCATCCTAGTAAGTTTTTCAATAATATAATTTTTTTCAAAAGATTCAAAATTAACACTCAAATATATATTTAACTTTTAATGCAATGCTGTAGACTTGAGCAGCACGTAATGTACTCGTAGTATTAAGTAGAGTATTATTCACTGGTTAACTTATTTTTATTAAAATTGAATTCGATTATAAATTATAATATATTGATTCAAGAACTAATATTTGTAGACGGATATTTACGAAATTTATTCTGTTAAAAAATATTAAATTGGAGTTTAAAAAAATAATAATAATTATTAGAACAAAATTAGAAATATTTTTATTTTTATTTTTTATTTTTTTTATAAATTTGATCTATAATTAGCAATTTCAAATTATTAAGATAAAATGTTTATCTAACACTAATCTTGAATAAAACGATGTGTGTCTCTTAAAAATCTTATTATAAACATTTATATAAATGATTATATATAATATTATATAATCGTAATTTGTTTATACATATATCTTGTCGAGTGACCAATAATAACCAACATATTATCAAATAATTGACCGTTAAATTAAACTGACCATACCCAAAAATTATTCAATTAGCTTACAGTTTTAAAATAAGTCGAGTACAAAAAATTGGTTTTGTGATATCGTTAAAAAAAGGGTGTAATGTATAAGTTCATGATGGTGGATTTATGTAAATTATATGCAATAATACCCTGCATGTAAAACTATATTCAACATAATCCTAAAATATTTTACTAGCAAAACAATTCATGATTCTACAACATTTTTAAGAACTTTTAACGATGTCGTGAACTATTGCGTAAGCTGATCGGAGAATCAAAACCATATACGACTCAATTTATTTTAGTTATTTTAACTGCTTGGATTAAAAAGTTGTCATCTAGACACACTTGATTTCTATACAGTGCTGCCAAGTTTGATAATCTCAAAAATGGGAAAAATCATAAAATATCACGTTTTTATAAAAAAAAAAATTTAATGTAAAGCAGCGCCATATACAAAAAACAGCGTTTGTGATATGAAAGGACTGAACCAATAAAACACTTAAAAATTCGTAATTTTCAACACATAAACATACACATAGTCAAAATTAGTTTCATATACTGACAGCGATTCTGTAAACTATTTAAATGTTCAGTACAATCTATAACCTATACTATAAGTCCTATAGAGTATAATTAAATATGAACTACGAACTATTAACTATTAAGTCGAGCCAAGACTCATGATGTTCGTCGTCCGTGGTTATTATTATCTAAGCCGAAAAATATAAAAAAAATTAACAATTTTAATTTTTCTCATGTTTTTTCTAAAACTTATATATTTTGAAAATATCGTATTTTTGGAAGATTTAGTAGAGTATCGTACATTTTCTTAAATATTGTATCCCCACCAATACCGTACTATTTGTCAGCATAGTATCTATGGAACTTACAACTGCATATCTACTATTGATAACTACTTAATCCCTATGATTTCAGTACTTACATTTCAGTTTGAGGCAATAAAAATATGTATCGTTGCATTCATTTCAATAGCTTCTCGAAGGTACAAATTGGTTCTCTGAAATAAAAAATATTATAATTACCGCCAGTGCATAAACAATCACTTTATAGTAAAAAAAAAAAAAATTGGTATAGAATTTTAACAAATCGAGAGACGTACATAAATTTTATCACAATATACAGTCATATTTGTAAAACAAAATACATCGTTATATTTGTTGAATTGTTAAATTAATATCATTCACTTCACACGTAAAAGCGTTAACTAATTTAGTAGAAATGATAACCGAATCCGAATAACTAACTGCATATCAGTTCCGGAGCGCTCAATTACAAGCTGTGTTGGTTAGACATGTGATTTTATAATTATAATAATACATATAGCATTATATTGATAGAAAAGATAAAAACTATTGATACTATTGATACATTTTTATTTTTAATTAAATACTGAATTGATATTATTACGATGTTAAAAACGCAAATGTTCACCTTTTGGTTTTCATTTCAACCACCTGTATCAATACACAAAGTACATTTTAACAAAAACAGAAAACCCATATAATATAGGTCTTATAATTTAATACTTTCATTGCTTACTATGAAATATTTTAAATATAAATTACTCATTCAGTAGGTACATAAAATAATTGGCCGTACTAATTTGTACAATTTTCATGACTAGTCCACGTAATGCCATTCAACTTAATTTCGTATTCTGGAGAAAAATTCAATAATCACATCTATCTTCATGAAAAATTTAGTTCCCGGATGGAGCGTAAGTAAAACAGTAGTTTCTACATTTTCACGACTGCAGAGCCCCAGTGTCCCCAAAATTTATATTATATACTGAAAAACCAATTGTACAAAAAAAACGTTTAAAGATAAATTGATTATTGTTTTTTTTATTATTACTGTGAATATTCACAAAAATGTTGCAGAAACCTCTGGATTGCTATACAAGACCCTTAGATTCCACAGAACACTTTATAAATCGTTGAAGTAAACTATTGCCTATAAGCTAATACAATAAAAATCAATAAGTCAACTAAAATATACAATATACTTATTAATGCATCGTACCGAGATAAAAACGTTTTTGTTTTAGTTTGACGTACATTTTACATTTTCATTGTTGAATTATAATTTAATTTAAATATAACCTACTAAAAAAAAAAAAAAAATATTACGAGGCATTCACCCCAACGATACTTACGTTTGACACCACTCAAGTCATCAATTGTATTATGTATTATTTTTTTCAACTTTACTTTGTACCCTCCTTTCAAAAACGTCAAAATAACTCTCATAGATTTATAATGAGATAATATTAAAATAATTAATTCAGTGCATGTATTACTAATTACTCACTTGATACTACAAAATATAAATATGTTATATATATATTTAATTAAAACTAAAATTAATCAATCTAGTGTTATTATATGTATTATTTGATTTTTATATTATAATTTCCATCACGTGACATAATTTATGTTTAGAAAAAAAAAACAAAATCAAATTAAAAATTGAAAGCAATTAAACTGTAATTTATATGAATCGCTGCAAAAAAGGTTATGATTCACATTCAAATTTGTTTATTGTTTGAAATTTGTATTCGAAACTCCAGAAAAGATTCTAAAATTCACTTCAAAATATCAAAGGAAGTTAATACTTTCTTACAATGATCTTCGCTCGAATTGATGTAGATTATCAACACAGTACTTTTTTTAAAAAAAGAATCATTCTCCGCTATTAGGTTGGCGTATACCAATAACATGAAATTTTTTTTGGTTTTTCCGGGAAAAGAAGAAAAAAAACAACATGTTAAAATTTATAACCCATAATCCATGAACCATTTGGGTAAATTTTTCAAATTACTTGAAATATTGCAATGGTGGTGTAATGGATGAATAAGTGAGGATTAAATAAATTGGAAACTTTCATGATACTTTAGGGAAGATATACTATTTTTTCTAAGTATTAATCAACAATTATGACTAAAATTAAATTTAATGTAATCGTTATGTATGTAATTCTAGGTAACTATGTAATTGTAAATTTGCTAAATAGTTACTATTAGTTGTATAATTAAATGTTCATGATTATCGGGGTACAACCAGTGCTCAAATTGGAAAAATTAAAGAAGGGGGACTCTGTATACTTTAAAGAAAATAGCACCCCCCAAGGCTTGTTAAGCGTTATAATTGTTAAGTAATAATAATAGGGGCGCTAAAATTTCTGAAAATTAGTAGGGGTATTCCGCCCCCCTGCGTTACCCCACAAATCAAGCACTAGGTACAGCTCATTTGCACCCCGGAGTAGCCCACATGTGTCCCGAGGAATGTGAATAGTTGGAACCGAAAAATAAGGTACTGTCTGTCGATTTATAGCCCATAGGAGCCCATTTCTTATACAACGTTGGCATTTCATATTATAGATTTTTTCTAACTACCAGCAAGTTTAAATCTTCAATCATATTCGGTTCATGATTGTGGATATCCTAAACATCGATCAATGTCGATTTTGAATTATATTTTTTTAAGGAAATACCAACTTATGTCTCCTGAAACCAAATATCTTCTAAAGTGGAATTTAAAGTTACGAACAATTAAACACACATAGTTTTTAGTAGTATTTTTTATTTTAAAATCCATTTGAACTTATAAGTGTAATACTTCAAAATAAATAGTAGGTACCTACTAGCTTAACTATAAGTTAACTATAATTTACTGTAACTATAAGTTCACAGAAAGAAGTGAGAAGTGCATGAACTACAATTTAGATAAAATTGGCCAATATTCGATAATATCGATAGGGATGTAACGTAAAAACTAAAAATAATTAAATTGATGTATAATATACGAGTGCGCAATCGTGAAATAATACAGTTTGGCAACGTTGTACGGTTTTTATTAAAAATATTTCGGGCGCAAATGAGCAATAAAAAAGGTGTGATGGGCGCAAGTGGACTGCTCCGGATTAATACTGATACTTTCTCTCATCGTTATTGGAAAATAATTTTAAAACATCCTCTGTCTCAACGTACACACACTATGTTTCAAATATAATATGTATCATGTATGAATTATGTTTTTATTCTAACCAAAAAATAAACATACAAAAACGTTGAGCACTTCCCAGTGTGCAAGAAAAGTTACATAACATCGCCTCTATGTTGAATTTGTGTTTCATAGAAAATATTCCCAAATAATATTTATGTGATATGCATGTGGGTTGCTAGAAATAATGTCTCATAAGTTACTGAAAAACATTGTATACGTGTTTAAAATTTACTCAGATGCCACAAATACAAATTAACACAAATGCGATGTAATTCTACAATTGTTTTATAGAAATATATATTTATATACTTTTTCTGGGGGTTTTTACGCCTTCAATAGTTATTGTTATCAGACGACGTGTGACGACCTCGGTTGACTAGCAACTATGAACTCTCGTGTGTGTCTCGTATACGGAGTTAAGGTTTTTCTTACTTTACTCTAGTCAAGTAGTCTTAAAAGGAAAATTAAAAAAAATCATTTTATACACATTTCATGTTATTAGTTGCTGGTGTTAAACTATTAATTAATAATGTTACATGCCAAATTCATAATGAATTGGCTGAGACATTTTTCAAACAATTTATTTCTCAATATTCAATGTTATACGGAGATTATTTAATATCATACAATGTTCACAGTTTATCACATCTTCTCATGTTTATTAAAATACATTAAGTACATAAATACATAAAGTTAAAACTTTATTTTGTACATATTTTTAATATGAAAACAGAACAAAAATTGTAAAAATGTGTTTTGTTTTACTATTACAGATTACAATACTATAAAGCAATGCATATTTGTGGTTAATAAAAATTATAAATTATATAATTATGTTATTATTTATTCCTCAACAACCTATTTCTTCGATATTACCTATTATTGATTGAATAACGATTTATCTTTAATAAAAATAAACAATTTACCTACATTAAACAACATTGAATACAATAATTAATATATCAGGTATTTCAAATGCCTATTTTCTCGTTCTATAGTAAATAGTATAGCTCAGTAGGTTAGGCGTCCTCCATTAATACGTTAGGATGAGTTAGGTAGGTAAGATCGAATCCGGGCGACAAACAATTAGTGCCATAAAAGATTTCTTTTTATTTAATTTTATAGTAGATTTAGCTCTTTAAATATCATATTACAATGTTGTAGCCACATCGCTATGAAATTACATTCCTTCTCATGTTATTTGGTAATATTACTTTGATGTTATTTTAAAACATCTCTACTATATTGCCTGAATAACAGTAGTTATGAGCATTACCAATCACATACATATTTCAACTATATTAATAAAACTTAAAATGTGATGTTACATGTTCCTATGTAACATAATTTGAATATCTACGGAATATGACATTACACAGTGGGTTTTTATATCACACGCCTTGCTACTCACGACGGTCTGCTAAATCGAGGTCACTATTTAATAGTCTAATTATTGTCGCTAATTGCAATTAAAATACACTGAACAAAAAAATTAAAGCTTATTTAGAGTGTTCTTTAAAATTAATCAACAAACATGCATTAAAAAATTAATTTAATCATTTAAAATGTCAGATCACTCCAATGTTTTGATTTTTAAATATATAGTTACAGTTCAAAATAAATTATCTAGAATTTAATTTTTATTATGAAATTTAATATTCTTGCGGAATTGATTTGGTTTGATATAATGTGCTCGATTGTTCTGCACGAAATAAAAGTTGCTATTCCTGCAGCAATTGACCGCAATCGTTAGGTGACAAAAATAATTATGTAATTTCTCTAATTATCATTTGTAAAATTTTAAAAAGTTACATTTTTAATACGGTAATTGGATTTTGAACTAATTAGCATTATTATTGTTTATTAATAAAACGCAAAGAATTTTTAAAACCCTCTCCATGTGAGTATCGTACAAATAAAAGATTTATTTTCTTCTTCAAAATGTAATTACTTACCAACGAAATAAATTGTCGTAGTATACATGAAATATATCTTCTCGTGAGACTTGTAAGTACAAAGAACGTTATCAAAGTGTTTTTTTAAAAATCTTAAACAATTTCGAATGTTCAAGTACACCGTCAAATTCGAAAATAAATTATTTATCATCAAAATGACAGTAGGAACACAACATACACATACACGATTCTTATTTTTTGTATTGCAAATATTATAAAGGTTATACATTACTATATTAATTATTTTAACGATCGAAATAAACAAATAGATAAAGAAAATATATAAAACTCTATGTTCACTAACTCGATCCATATATATATATACTATATAAATAAATTATTAACGTACATTTGAACTTTAAACATGACTGTGTTGAGGGATCAAAAATTCAACTGTAACGAAGCGATTCGTTTCAAAAAATAAACGACCAAACGATACTTATCCATCGATTGAAGTGAAAAGTTAACCGATTGTTGAGATACATTTGAAACGTAAAGTATTCAATTGGTCGTAACACTATAGTCCCCTTCCGAAATATATTATTATATTGTTGATTTAATAATATAAACGACTGGAGCTTTAAATATTTTCTATCAGTGACTTCATTCAAATATCATAATTGATTAGACGAAAATTTCTTAATTTTCAAATAATTGGTGTTCGACGACTCGTACAAACCGTCCTGCAGAAATATATTGGTTACAAAAATATTGATACCGTCTATAATAAATAAATTCCATTTTTATATGTATAGATTATAAATATATTAAAAATAATTAAATTTTATAATGGTGATGGTGAGGGGGCGTGCAGTATAAAATAATTTGAAAGAAAGTATTTACCTAACATTTTGAGAACCTTTGGTCTAATATTAGATATAATTTTAAAAATCGAGTGATAAATACCGTGTATGAGAATTTAGAACACATAATTGAATTTATGACAGAAATTGAATCAACATTTAATCAAACCATAGCAATTAACCAGACTGAAGCTTTACATCGTATATTATATGATCACACATTTAAATTTCATCTTGAAGTGTTTCATTCATTAATGCCTCATTTTGATATTTTGTATGATCAACTACTCAATGAACCATGAATCCTGTAGAAGTTTCAAATGTAATTTTTCGGTTCGAAGAAAATATATTAAAAGACAGATAACAATTTGACACAATTTACGAAAAAAAGAAACCTCTCATCATCAACAAACGAAAAATCAAAGACGAGAAGATACTACTAAAACAAGAAAAATCACTACAAAAGAAGTATGTAACATTTTAATTGTCAACGTCAAAAAACATTTTGATTAAAAAAATCACTTAAGTGCTCTACATCTATTTTTATTCATATAAAATAACTTCCCAAGTGACAATTTTAATAAAACATTTGAAGCCTATAATTTTTTAGACGTTATTAAACTTAAAACCGAATCACAACTATTTTATAAAATAATTGATTTCCGAAATATATCGTAAATCATATATTTTCTAAAAGCTATAAACTCTTACAAATAATGTCAACTGTTCCATTGACTTCAACTGAGGCTGAACGATCGTTTTCTAAATCGAAACGTATCAAGACTTTTTTGAAAAATTCAAGGACGGAAGATGAACATAACCTTTGCATTTTTATCGATTAAAAACAAATAACAATATTTCTAATATATAATATATAATGACATTATATACATAATTAAAAACTCACAAGCTGTCACTGTGTTGCATCTATTTGCTGCCATCTGCATCTATTTTCGATATCATAAATTAACGTTTAATATAATCCACAGGTATGCAAAAACTTAAATAATGACAATTTATCGAAGAACTATCAAATTTATTAACAAGCCAGAAAATATTTTCTCGTAATAATATTAAGTTTTCACTTGTTGTTAGCAGTTAAAACCAACACAATATGTTATTGTTATAATATTTGAAAATCAACAATATAGATAATAAATCATAGAAAAATATTTGAAATTACTTTAACTAATTGTAGTGTCTAATTTTGAGAAATAATTTAAAGGCTAATAAAAAAATAATTAAAACTGATTAATCGTGATAGTAATGAATTAGAAGAAAAATGTTTTTTATTCTTCTCTTGATAAGAACTATAAACCATTAAACTTTTATTTCTTAATAAAATATTAATTATTCTTTATAATCAATATAAAAACACACAATTAAAATATTTTTTAAATATCGTTATTAGAGTTTTTATTATAACGATCGGTGACATTTAACAATAAATTATTAAAGTGTACAAAAAGATTAAATATTAATGATAAATATTTTGATTAACATATACAATACATGTATAAGTTATATTCCCCAGTGGAGAGGCCCCAGTTTTAAAATAATATTTTATACTGAGTCATATAGTCTTTAGCATTTGAGACATCATATGTTTTGAGAATTATCGAGTAATTGAATTACTGCTAAATTGGTGTATTGATCTAGATTTATCCCTTGTTTTCAGAAAAATTTAGTAATCTCATCCTGGGCGGAGATCATCATCGAATCTCGGTGAATAATGTCTCTTGATTCGTATCGGTATACTACGACAATAGTACGTAAAGCTATGTTTTGGCAGCGTTGAATAATCTCAATATTAGACTTACTGGTACAACCTCACAGTTGTATTCTATAGGTTTAATTATAATTACGTATAATAGACGTTGGCTTGTTAGGTCTAGTTAGGAATGTCTTCCGATCAGCAAAAATCTCAAGTTTCGGATTTGTAATATTTAGAATGATTATAATTTCAATTTGGTCTGTGAGTCTAAACTTCGATATTTAACTTCAAATTTGTATTATGGGTTTATACTTACGCGTTTTACTTAACTAGCTTATTTTATTTCCAGATTTCTTATGAATGATGTCCATAATAAATTCGTAATAATATTGTTAGTAAATTCATATTCAGAACGCTGAAAGCTTTATTGTTCATCCTAACGATGTTTTGATTAAATAGCACCGGTTATTGAAATAATAAATATATCTAATCTTTTTCATAATTTTATAGTTAGTAGGGGGCGAGCCCGTCGAGATTATAGAATAGTTTAGACAATTTTCAGTGGTACCGATGGAGGTAGGGTTTCCAAGAAATAGGTCAACTCAAAACTATTACATACAGTATGAAAAATAATTAGCATAATATTCATAGAATAAAAAAATTGCCTTGGTATAAGAAATAGAAATTTGAAAGTATAGTTTAAAATATTATTGAAATTTATATCCATACAATTATAGCACAAATATGATAACAATATGTTACTTTTTTAACTAAATAAATATATGATATTATTATGAAACTATATTGATAAATGCTATTTTGTTGCCTATTGAAATCCAATAATTGTACATTCAACACTTTTACAACTATAATTTTTTGATTATTCATAGTAAAAATAACAAATTATTTAATTTGTTAATGTTTTATTTCTAGAATAAAAATCAGGAAAAAAATGTATGATGTATGTATAATGCTTGTTGGTTGCATGATTGCATCGGTCCCAGTTATGTACAATGTAATACAACACATTTTGTTTAAAATTTTGTCCAATATTTGTGTTTATGTAATTTCAAATTCTATTGGAATTCAGATAGCGAAACTTCATACGAAAAGGATAGGAATTCGGATCAATAAATCGTACAAATAAAACGTTCCCGATACTGCTCGTGCCTTCAATCATTTAGAACAGTTAGGCCTTAAATTTATATATAACACTTATATAAGTGCTTAATGTTAATAATTTTTTTTTTTTTGTAATAGACTTATTAATTTAAGTTAACGATATTTTTAACTTAATTGATGTAATTCTCATGTGAATTAACTTAATTGAACATTAACTCAATTAACTTAACTGAGTTGAAAATATCATTCACTTATCCAGCCTTAGTAATAAATAATGATCTGGAAAACCTTGATAACCAGGTGTCCAAGATGTTCGAAAAACAAGGGTGGCTGAATATTTAGAGCGACATTATGAATTAAATCTCAGAAATAATTATCATAATAATGACTTGTACTATAATAATTAATAATCGATGGCTAAAGAGTTCAATAATAAGATAGATACATTTTTTTTTTTTTTTTTTTGGAGAACAAATACTATTAAAATCTACTTTTATTATTCAATCAATAATTGCAATATATTTTGTTATGCATAATTTTCTATGTTCTATGTAATTTTGGTTTTGTTTGTCATTGAATTACTGAATATCTTGTCGAGCATAAGCAATAGTGTCACATAATAATTAAATATTGTGTATAATAAAAAAAAACTGAGCATTTAATATTAATTAAAATGTTGTGTTTCTTTGATATTGTAGTACTGTAATCGTTTAATTGATCAAACGTGGTTTTATTAAATATTTTTAAAACAACATTAAAATAATTGTTTAAAACAAAAAAATATAATTTTTTTTAACACAATTGTTTCATTAATTTCACATAATAATAATAGTAACATAATATAAAATATGTTTTAAACAATAACTAAAAATAACCATTATAACATTTTAAAGTTTAAAAAAAACTCTGGACAGTTTTCAGAAATGAAATTTCGGAGGAGAGTAGCAAATTTGTTTGTATAACATAGGCGGCCAAATAAGTCTGAGTCTGGTCAACTCCAACATAGAAGATAATGAGTTTTCGTTTTATAAAATGAACAACATGTCTACTTTTTCTTATATGTTAGAACTAAAGTCAACATAGACACAACACAGTTATTAATGTTACGCTAACGATTTTCGTGCAAAATTGACTAAAACAATGATACCATTAAGTTGTGTCGTTTACGCAGCTAAAAAAAAGTGAAAAACGATTCTTTTTCGAAAAATGTATAAAAGTAATCTATTAATATTGTTCGAATTTGTTACGAGGCAAGCAAAAATAAATATACTAAACCTAAACCATGAGAATTCATACAAAAATTAATCTGTTCGTCGATTCTCTTGTGATCGATTACCTTAAACCACTATAAGACTTGTAAATTCCGTAAATTCATCGACAATAATGTTACTGTTATTCTCGAATTCCATAGTCGTCTTGTCGAATTAGGAGAAAATATTTAATGAAAATAATTTTATTAAATTTATAAAGATTTATATGCTCATATGCAGTGTTGAATGGTATCTGATAATTTAGATCAGGGACTGAAACCGTACCTAAAAGAACCGGAACCCTTTGAATATTGGGAACCGGAACCTCACCGAAACCCTAATTTAAATAAATTTTAAAACCGGAATCACGCGGGAACCTTTATTTGTAATAATTTAAAAATCGAAACATCACCGGAACCGATAATTTTTTGTAAAGGTTTTTTACGGTTAATTTCGGTATTGTTATAGTTGCATTATTACTATTTATAATGAAATACCATTATGTATTTATGTTCAATGGTAATACTTAATAGTTTTTCATTCTATCATACTAGTTAAACTAATCACTAGTCAGACAAAATATTTTTAGTCATTATACAAGTACAGTGTTCCTGATAAACGATAATAAATGTTTTTATTTTTATTGTTGTCATAGCAGTTAGTATGAAATACGTATACATACTTGGTATTGGTATAGTGTCTATCTACAGAATATCACCAATACATAATTATATTGTTATTATTAATAATTTGATCATGTGTGTGGACTATTATAAATGGCTTCGGGAAATAATACAGTTCTTTTTTATTAACATAAAAGTTATAGTAAAACCTTCGTCCAGCATTTACTCCCTACAAATCATATGTGAAGACGTTCATGGCTTCATGTAGTAGTTATCTTAGTTTTTAGCCGGTGAGGTGATGATTGAAGTGAAATCAAACAAAATAGGTCAGAACATAATATGATACTATTACCTTATTAACAATAACATATAATATTGTTTTTTAAAAATCATATCAAATATTATAAAATACTTAATTAATACTTAAATACTTTAAATACTTAATTTTACAATTCCAAGTTTTTATTGAATTTTCTTGACAGTTAAAAAATTTGTTTTGAATTTATAATAAAATATAAGGATCTTTATACCAATTTTTCTCTAATTTGTCATAAATTTATTTCTAAATTTAAGTAGATTATGTTAATGGTACTGCATGAAATTATTATTTATTTAATTAGTATTAAAATTAGGAGTACAAAATTGTTGAAGTAACAAAGTAGGTGCATAGAAATAAATATTACCGTGGAAATTCAAGTAAGGCCATTCATATTTAATCATTTAATTCAAACAAAATTATAAAACAATAATACAACTTGTCTAAAATAATAATCTTTATTTAGATAAAAGTAAAATTGATCATCTGAATCTGAATCTAGATATTTTTTGTTTAGAAAACTTTTTTTGTCTTATCCAGGGCCACGTTGGCTACAACTGCCCAGGGCTCCAGTTTTATGGGGGCGCTAAAATTTTATGATCGGGAACTTGCTCACTTGTGAATTATTGAACTTTTTAAATTATTTTTTTTTTGTTTTTAATAACAGTATCATAAATTAATGTTAATGTATTTAATTTATTAATATATAGGTATTATTAATGTATTTATAGCAATTTAGGTATCAGCGATCCAGAATATTATTATTATACCTAATATCAGTTCCTAAATTTGTTGTGATAATGTCAATAAACATAAGTTATTTACAATAATACGGCGTATTATGTTATCGAATGCGGCGTGAGGTGGAGTGCCTATTACACAAAAATAGCATTTATTTTAGAATATCTAAAAGGTTCATGAGGATCTATTTTCTATATTTTCCGTGGTTTGGCCCCTTAGAGGGACGCCAATTTTTTTTTTTTTTTGCGTCGGGCATAAAATTAATAAATACGGCACTGGTTTTATCTAAATACTATTATTATTGTATGAGATCAACACTGCTCATAATATTTTGTAATCGTATGTATGATAATGTTTGTATTACGAGTACCATCACTACTTGTAAATTGTACTACTTGTAAATACAGTAAAAAGACGTTCAGACATTTATAATACTTCACCATAACGTAACGTACTCTCGCTATGGTAAAGTATTATAAAAATAATTATGAATTATTCAGTAGGTCAGATAATGCAGACCATTAAATAACAGACGGAAATAAAAATAATGATTTAACCACACGCGATAAAATTGTTATCAACTACTTGTGATTGTGCGCATAGATTTTGACCACAAGGAAGATGGATTTGAAGAGTACGATGACTAAAATGTGAAGTGCATAAATCAACCAAAATACCTTAAATAAATAAAAAAAAATAGATGAATAGTGAAATATTTCTTGTAATAAATAAGACTCAAACGTATTTGCAGTGACCATGGCATTTAGATAAGTACAATATAAAAAAACTTGAAGAAATATCCCATTAAGAATATTACAGGTAGGGAGACCGGGGCTAGTTGTCCCATGGGTTGGTTGTCACAATCTATATTATTCCGAAACTAGATGGCGCTTCTATTCAAAAATGATATAGCACATTATCACTAGGGTACTAAACATTTTATTCTTGTCACGAGGTCATTAGCAGCTGTATAACCTTGTGTGCATTAAAAAAACTATATTTCACGTTGGTAACTAAATATTTTTCATGAATTCAATTCAAATTTTCTACTTATATGTTACTACTATTCTTATTATTATCAACTTTACATTTAAGTAATGTCCTAAGGTAGTTTTTTGTGTATTGTTTTCGATCGTACATCTAAGTGATAAGCAATAATCAAGGTGTTTATCAGAAGTAGTGAGCTGGGGTTTCTTGTCACATATCACGTGGGGCCAGTTGTCACATGTGACAATCAGCCACAGAAAAATATCTATTAAGTTAATAAGTATTACCTAAGCTAATTCTGAAATTATTTTTTTAAATTTTTAGAAAAAATGGTTCGTAATTTTAAAAAAAAGACTGAAAACGGGGAAACACCTCCCGATGTAATGTTAAGGGCTGTAAGAAATGTCAACATAAATAAAGTGTCTAATCGAAAAACTGCATTGGAATTTAAAATAAACTATCGCACACTTGCTAGGTACTGTAAAAAAATACCCGAAAAAGAACAGCTTGATAATAAAATTGTTACTCCTACAATCAATGTTGGTTACATTAAAAATAGAATGGTTTTTAATGAAACAATAGAGAGTCAACTAGAGTCCTACATTTTAAGAGCTTCTGATATTTATTTTGGTTTATCCCCTAAAGAAATTCGAACTTTAGCTTACCAGTTAGCCATTGAAAATTCTTTGAATATTCCTCAATCATGGACTAAAAATAAATTGGCTGGTTCAGATTGGTTTACAGCATTTTTAAAACGACATCCTACGTTGTCTATTAGAACATCAGAACCGACAAGTTTAGCTCGAGTTTCTAGCTTTAATTGTACAAACGTCAATTCATTTTTTGACAATTTGTCTACGGTCATGTCAAGACACTTTTTCCAAGCTCATGAAATATGGAATATGGACGAAACTGGCGTAACAACTGTTCAATCTCCTAATAGAGTAGTGGCTCGACGTGGATACAAACAAGTAGGAAGCATAGTTTCAGCAGAGCGAGGTACTTTAGTGACTATGGCATGTGCAATTTCAGCTATCGGTAACAATATACCACCATTTTTTGTTTTCCCTCGTGTCCATTATAAAGATCATTTTGTAGCAAACGGTCCACCCGGTTCCAATGGTTCAGCTAATCCTTTTGGTTGGATGCAAGAAAAAGACTTTATATTGTTTCTTAAACACTTCCAAAACCACGTAAAAAGTACAACCGAACGACCTGTGTTATTATTGTTGGACAACCATGGATCACATTTGAGTATTGAGGGGCTTAACTTTACAAAAAATAATGGCATAATTATGCTATCTTTTCCTCCGCATTGCTCACATAAATTGCAACCTCTCGATAGAACAGTGTTTGGACCGTTCAAAAAATATTTAAATTCTGCTGGTGATTCTTGGATAATAACCAGGCAAAACAATGACCATCTATGATATACCAACTACTGTTTCTCAAGCTTATCCTCTTTCTATGACACCTACAAATATTCAATCTAGCTTCAGGTGCACAGGTATATATCCATTCAATCGAAATATTTTTTTAGACATCGATTTTGCACCAAGTTACGTAACAGATAGAGCAGATCCAACAACTCAAAACACAAACGTAGAATCTAATAGTTCATTTAATGGAAATGTTGAATCTGAAACCGACATAGTTATTTCAAATTCACTAAATATACCGGTCGTAGAACAAAGTTATTCCGATATATCAATTTCTAATCCCGAAGCTGTCCAAAGTCATTCAAAACAAACTTTAACAACATCGCCCGATTCTGAAAAAAAACAAACCGTTGTGTCTCCCATTGATATTCGACCGTTTCCAAAACCATCTGCTAGAAAAATAACCAAAAATAATCGACGAAAACGTCAAACTGCTATTCTTACTGATAGTCCAATTAAAAATCAATTGGATCAAGAAAAATTAATGAGGAAAATCAAACCAACAAAAACAAAGAAAACAAAATAGTGACATCACCAAGAAAGCAATTTTCCCAAAAGTTTCTAAAATTGTGATAGCTTAACATATCTTTCTACTCGAGTTATTAAATTTTAATTAAGTTGTGTTTCAAAATATTTTTACCTATTTCTTTTGTTATTTATTCTAGTACAAAGTTTAAGCTAGTTACTATCTCAGAATGATATTATATTTTAATTAAGTTGTATTACAAAATATTGTTTACTTATTTCTTTTTTTATTTATTCTAGTACAAAGTTTAAACTAGTCATTATCTAAACATGATTGAACATGATTGTTAAAGTTGTTTTTTGTTCTATACAAATTATATAATGACAAATAAGAGTTGAAATTGATTGTTATTTGTATTTAAATTACCTGGGACAAGTAACCCCAAGCCTTGTGACAACCAACCTTTAAAAGGGACTGGTTGTCACAATTTTTTTTTTTAAAAAAAAATTTAAAAATGCGTTCAACTTGAATACTAGTGTTTGCTATTTTTACAAGGAGTGCCTATGATAATATATTTAATTGTGAACTTACCAAAGTTAAAAAAAAATAAAAGATTTTTTTTTAAAAAATCGAAATGTAAAAATTGTGACAACCATACCCGGTCTCCCTACTATTGCGTCATAGTACTACTGTATCACATGAAATTCATAATTTTATAGACAAATATGTTATAGTCACAATTAATTGCTATGATTAGTGGAGATAATCAATTTTAAGTTTCTATTTTAAATTTTCTTATTTCTCGATATTTATACGGCACTCGTTCTGCTTTAATGTTATAAAAACTCGTTTGTCTCTTCTTAATTTATTTATCGATTCATTAGTATTATATAAGTTACACTCATGGTAATTTTTTATAACAGATCTTAATTAAATTTAATGATTATGAAAATGCATAACAATTGTATTTAAGGGATCACATTACACTCATTTTTCGTACGTTTTAGAAGTTTTAGACGTTTTAGCGGTGGTAAATTACACATACTTCCAAATTTCCTATTTCAATTTTTAATATATGCATGCATTTTTTAACAGAATATCTAGGCTTTCTAGGAAGCTGATTTTAAATTTTTAATTTTAAAGGACTTTAAAATTAAGATATTTTTTTAAAAAATCTCATGAAATAATCGCATTACATTTTTGTATTAATTTTGAGCACATCTGGTTTTAAATCAAAAAAGTGATTCCTATAGAGCATAGTCAAGAAGTTTACGAATTTAGCCCTTTTTTCGAAATTACAATCGAAGTTTAGGAAGTATGTCTAATTTACTACCGCTTTTGGTAGTTTTTATAGGTTATGAATACAAGAATATATTTCATTTTTCGCAATTTATTGACATGTGCGTACGCTTGCGAGAGTTGCTTTCGTCAGCGGCATCGACGTGGCATAAGAGCGATTCTAGGAAAAAGCCGATAGGATTACTGGATAGGTATAAAAAAATAACTAATAGGTAATAATAAAAATGATTATTTCCAAAATTAATATACGTATAATATTATACACGAGTACAACCCATATAAATTATGTCATAGGCATGCGCAAGGGTGTGGCTTATAGGGCTATAGCCACACCTGAGACTTTTTTTAGGTATGTACTAGGTACTTTGGTAAAAAGGGCTAATAACTCTTTTTTTTGGAAAATCCAAAGTTTTTTTATCAAATTATAAAAAAATAAAAATTGCCGGGACTGGCGTTCATTGATAATCGGATTATACATCAGTTTTTCTAATAAATTTTATTTCTTCTTATGTTTTGTATATCTATTTTTTTTTTTTAAGATGGGGTTTTATAAGGGGGTGGGTGATCATAAAAAATAAAAGCCACACCGGAAACAGGAATCTGTGCACGTCTATATTGTATGTAAATAGGAAATATACTATCTATGATTTATAAATCATTTCATTTCAACACTACGTGCCGATCAGTAAAGTTGTCCTCAACTTTCTAGTTTTTTGTGTTCTTTTTTTAATATTTAATTACAACATGGGTCAAGACTGGCGTTTTGGACGAAAAATACTTTTTTTTTTTTATCATTAAGATATATATTTTATATGTATTATGGTAATTCATACTTATAAATAAATTAATTGTATTTAATATAATTTATTTGTTCACTTTAAATTGTACCTTCCGTAATACATATTCATATAATATTGTTGTACCATGTACACTAGAAGGTTGCCTATCAGAGTATTGTTTCATATAGTTATACTTTTTTAAATAATTGCATAAAAAATAAAGTTATGTAATAACGAGATAGCCGAGATTGTGAGTACTATGAGCACTAGTGATGGGAAAAATCAGAATTTGCAAAGGTTGAAAATTCGGATTTTTGAAGTTCGAAATCCGAAATCCAGATTTTACTGTAAACCCGAATTTCGGATTTGAAAACATTGAATTAGTATTCTTTCAAAAACTTTTTATAGTAAAAACAAAATAATTGAACATTCTCAAAATTAATAGAATAAATAAATAAATGATATTTTGATCCAACCTAATTAAGAATCTCATATAAAAGTTGTTGTCTAATATTAAATATATAAGTCGGATATCATAAAATAATTTTAGTTATTATTAGTTGTATCTCCAAAAATAATGATACATAAGACTTGAAGTGTTTACCAATTATTCAGATATCTTATTTAGACCACCATCATCTTGTCCGAGAATTAAAATAACGATTAAAAAGTGGTATAATGAAAGTTATATGATTATAATACAGAAATTTGCAACAATAAACCCAAATCTCGGATCTTCTAGCCTGAAATCTGGATTTGGCTGATTTTCGAAGAATCCGGATTTCATTCCCATCGTTAATGGGTACTATAGGTACAATGGTATCATATAAGACTATAAGATAACACCTGCATATGTACGTAGGTAATGACATTTGTGTAACATTTTAAAATATATAATTATCATAGTTCCGGCAATCCATAAAACTGTTGACCGGTAGGCAGTGGCATGCGATAATGGATTACACACACTAATGTTTATTTACTACTCACACAATAACACAGTTCAAATGTAAATGTGATATGAATTGCCTAAATATTACTCCTTAAAACGTGCTGTCCCCTTAAAACGGTTGGAAGCAGTGTATTTATTTCACGTTTTAAACCTAAGACCCTGACAAGATTACGCATACTTAAAATCATCATAATTAAATTCTGTAAAAAGATTTGAGTGGATCAACCTTTTTTCAAGGTTAATGTGGAAATCGATTTTTGATATTTGTTTAAAATTTGTCTTTAAATCTTATTTGAGTTTCTCAATATTTTTTTAATTTTTGGATTTACTTTAGTGTCTTTTTTTAAGAATGTTAAACAGTAATTTTAAAATCGACTTCCACAATAATCTAGAAAAAAGGTTGATCAACTCAAATCTTTTTACAGAATTTAAATCCGATCATTTGGAGTTGACGTTTTTTTGTCAGGCTTGATTAATTTTTAGAGTTTCTTCATCGGAAGAAAATGTTTTATTTCATCAAATGCAATGACTTGTGCATGCGCGTGCAAATTGTTAATTGTTTCCCCAAAACATTAAATGCCGACGCGCAATGTTAGCTGCCTGCAAACCAATAATATTATATAGAACCCTATATAGTCTTATTGTAAATTCAAATAAATTGTATTATCTATATTTATAATTGTATATTTACTGTAATGATTTTTTACACATACTGTACGATTATGCCGCAGTTACCTATGGATTGAGTCGATACTTAGTACTTACAGCCACATCCAATGTTGAGTTTCAGACGTTTCAGTGCATTGTTACTCGATTTTATATGGATTCATTACTTGCAGAAATAATCGATTCTAGATTTGATCGAAGATTACCAATAAGGCCAGACATTTCCGAAAAAAAAAGTTTAATACTATAATAAATGTAGTATAATAATTATTATTATAGTTATTATTATAAATTATATAAATATAATTACCATAAAACTTACGAATTTATTTGTTATGATTATTTTATTTCTAATACATCTTGAATTAATTAATAATTAGATGTTATGAATATTCGTTCTAAAATTTTTTTTTATAAAATTTGGCAACCGATGATTCTCGCACTCAAATTGCAAATGCGTTATACTTATTATATATTATGAATTGATAAATAATAATAATAATAATATTGAAAAATATTATTACAGTTGTTGCCAGATAAATTGAGACGGCGGCGGTGGCGCTTTTCATGAAGTGTAGCCCAAATTAGTCGCTGGCAGTGTGGTGCAAAGGTTAGGTTACGATGCGCGCAGTCACCAATTCGAACCCTGTGTGTTTAGACCATGCGGCGCACTTCAGTCGCATCAACAATTTGTTTATTATAAATGTATAAAAATAAATGATTCGGTTGACCAATGACAATATTAATTATTAACAAAAATTAAAAATCGTAAAGCTCACAGTCAAGCTAGGGAAATAATTTAGAATTAATATCATAAAAAAATGTTTGTAACAATTGTTGGTTTATTGATGTATTTTCGGTAAAAATATTGAAATACGGAGAACCACTGGTTTTCCGTTATCGCGCCTCCGCTGTCGTCTCAATTTATCTGGCAACGACTAAACATGTCTTGAAGCGTATAAACGACGACGGTAATGACTAATGACAGTCTGTTTGATGATAAGGTACTAACGCACACACTCACAAGGCATAACATCACGCGTATAAGGTATTGTCTATACTCAACCCTTTAAAAAAGGTTCACTCCAACCCCCTTAACTCTAATTAGAGTAGAAAAATATACATTTCTTCATTGGGATTGTTTTTAAACACTCTAATGTCAGTTTTACAGTAGTTTATGTATGTTTTTTTTATTCATTTTTCATACAAATTACATATGATAAATATAATTAAAAAAAGTAATTAATAATAATAATAATCATAATATTAATAATTAATTTAAAAGAATTTCGACGTGAATATATCAGCGTCAGTCAATATAACTGTTATAACTTCGTTATAATAATTTCGAATTATAATTATTTACCATTACAAAAATAATAATAAATTATTGTCCACTGTTTTTTAAAACGCTCCGTACGCATGAAAAATGGCGGCCACAGTTTCTTCAAACACAGGACCGTATCGGATACTCGTTCAACGGACGTGAAATGTTACACGGTCAAAAGACCAAATAATAAAGATTACGTTATGTACATATAAACGCGTTGCCCAAAATTGAACGCAGAGAAAATGGTGGCGCACACGACCACTAACTGGTGCAAATCGAACCGGTTTACACAAGACGCTCGTGTACGCCATCGCCACGTAAAAATGTACCGGACACATATTACCAAATTGTACCTACATGGTTTCGGCACTATGTATAAAACAAATCATTTTTATTGAGCCGTTCAAAATTTTATATTTTACCGCGCTCTTGGTCACCGATATTTTGATAACAAAATTATTATCAATAATAAAATGATACATAGACAAATGAATAATATTCAATAATATTACATTTTAGCTGTGATAGGTCATTTCACACAATAAGTCCGTATTCATTTTTGTGTAGCTTATAGGATATAGGTACCTAGATTAGTATTTGTTTTTTTTATTATTATTTTTTGGGCTTAAATACATTTTATTAAAATGTGGAAATAAGTTGTGCATGAATACCTGTTCAGTATTCATACAAACTGAATTGAACGGCCCAATAAAAATGATTTATTTTGTACTTAGTGTCGAGACCATGTACACATTGGTAATATGCGTACCGGACGCGAAGACTTGAACGTAGCATAATTGTGAAAGCACACTGATGAATATCTCGGCACGCACTTAATGAAGAAACGGCATGAACAACAAAAACGGTCACAACGGTAAGCACACGGCGGCAACACATACACAGGGATTCGACGTTAATCGATGTTGTGTCATCAACGGTACACACCAGATCGAAGTGTCACTTTCGTGACCGATGCGCTCCCGAACCCGAGAAAAAACCCTGTGTTCCAACTAGAGCTTGAAACCGGTAACCGATTTTTCCCAGTAATCGGTTATCATGACTACTTTTTGGACTCGTATCCGCTTTCCGGTTCTCGTGTTTCAGTATTAAGAAGTGGTTATAAAATACCGGTAATTGCGTAATTTGGTAAAGGTGGAAATCTATAATGGTAACCGTTTATTTTTAGAATTGGTTAATTAACCAAATATATACCGTAAATCTCAAAACCAATTAACGTTAAATATGTTTTTTTAAATTATATTTTAAATAATCGAAAATATTCTAAAATAGTTTATTAAATTATTTTCGAATCACGAAGTAAATATAAAAATGTAATAACACAAAAACAAAAATAACAATCCGTAATCGAACCCTTAGTATTATCAGCGCACAAACAATGCGGGTAGATTCTCAGTTTACAGATTGTTCTAATAGCTGATACATATGATATGTAATATTATACATTTATAACTCATGTACGATATACTTCGATATCGATGTTATACGATTAGTGAGTACTGAGAGTAGTTTCTACAGGCTATATGCAATAGTCGATAAGCTATCGACTTCTAAGCTGTGTCTGTAGATCGATAATCTATACGTTTAAGGTCGTTCCACACTAATGGTAAAGTCACGGTCCGGCGATGGATAAAATATAATATCTATATTTATATTAATTTTATAATTATTATTGCGGATTTTCACATTTCTTATAAATTATATAAACATTTTTTTCATTAATATAGCATAACAAACAAATAAAAATTCCATAGCTAGAATAACTGAAAAAAGCAATAAAAAAACAAAAAAAGCATTTATACTAAAAAAAGCAAAAATAAATTCATTTATTTCGAATCAGATTAACGTGAAACGAATTTATGTATAAAAATTAGATTTCTATCTTAAATATATAAAAAGAAGCATTTGCTTTAAAATCCGAGTCCTACTAATGATTTTATTGCTGAAATTTGAAGCACACAATGAAATATAAAATAAAATTCTATTTTATTCCACTATGTTCTTGATTTTTTTAAGTTCACTATGAAATAGATTAAATCTTCGTAAGATTATCCTATAAATTTCCAAAAATTTTTTGGAATAAATATGTCAAATGGTTGATAAGAATACTATTCTTTGGATATGTGATCTCAAAATTAAATTAAAAAAAACCTCCATAAATTTCTTATCCATAACATACGAGTGTAATAATACCATGGTGGTATTATTCATTCATTACTATTTAGGATTAGAGATCATTTTTTTTCATATTTTACCGTTTCACGGAAGACATAAAATAATAATATAATAGCTTCCATATAGATGAGTTACGTAATGAAAACTCATTATAGGTTTCAATCGGTTTGCTTGTTCACAACCGTTATGTAAATTAATTAATGACGAATAAATCCGACCACGTGTCCTACAAATCTTTATTGGAAAACCGTATGAAAGCCATTTGACGTAGCACATTATGTATTATATGTTTCAGATAACCATGAATAAATTAAAACACTTTAAATTGAATGCTAATTATAAAGGGCTTATTTTTTTATAAACCTGTATGGTCATGTTTTGATTTATCTTTTAACTCGAATGTTTAAACCATTTCTGTGTAATCAAAATTCAACTACTGTTATAACATTACATAGTTATAAATCTAATTAACCGTACCTCACAATGTACAATTTAATATGATGTTATACCGTTGTATTTGTAGTATTTGTTTTACAATAGCAAATACAATTAGTTAACATGTTCGTGCAGTGATATCAGTATTGGATTATCAAATCGAATTATACTGTAACCAGATTTAAAACAATATAAATTTGTTTATTATCTAAACCAATTTTCATGTAAATTTTAGATAGGTATGCAAAATCTAAATAGATAGTAATTTATAAATGTTTAAATGTTTATAGATTAATTTAAATATAAGCAACATCATTGTAAATGACAACATAGAAAAATAATTAAAAATATACATTATTATCAATACATTTTATTAAAAACTAAACCATAACACCAGGTTAGGTTAGACCAGAAGCACGTATTGCTTAAATAATTAATAAATACATTTAATTTAAATATATACAATAAATAAAGTACAGTTTACATAATAATATATTATGTTAGCAGATAAAGTTTCCATACAATCGAGGTTCTGAAATACCGATTCCTAACGGGACTCTCTGTATAAACCCAATCAGATACAATCAGGGCCGCAGCTAAGGGGGTCTTTTGCCCTGGACGTCAAATTTTTAGGGACGGCAAAATATAAACATTTGACGTTGAAATGTCATGCTAAATATACGCGCATACCGCTGACTTATTTATACCGCGATAACGACGGTCGATATCGGGTATCCGATCAATTTTTGATATGGCAAAATAACAATACAATTAATATTTATCACAGTAATTCATTTATTCTGTGGTACAGGTAATATAATGTTATCGGTAGTTTTAGGCTCGGGCCACACTATGCGTTTTATTGGTTGCCGATGAACCGCATCCCGATAAACCGCAATCGGGAAGACCGACCACACTACGCGTTTTATTAGTTGCCGATTTAAAAAGCGCGAAAAATATTTTTATTCAAAATAATATGTTCTTGGAAATATTAGACTACTGTGATATTATATTTGATTTCAACGAAATTTAGCTGGTTTATTATTATATTATTACTATATACTGCTAAAGATAGACCTATCATAATAATCAGATTGTAGACTTTTCATGATAATTATATTGTTTTATAAACTAATATAGAATAGAAACCTTAAACATATATATATATATATAATATTTTAAATGATTTAATTTCGACGAAATGTGTATTGGTAAACCGCAACCGATAATCCGCAAGTTTGGTCGGCACAATACGAAATAAAGTGTTTTGAAGTACTTGCCGAAATGCATCGGCAATGCCAAACCGCAACACGTTGCAGTTCGTCCCGACGAGTTTTAAATCGGTTAGCTGAATCGATCAGTGTGACCCTGAAAATGCGGTTTATTAGTTATTTATATGTTATTTATGGATGTTGCGGTCGTTTACCGATCGGTTCCGGATTATCGGCAACCGACAAAACGCATAGTGTAGCCCTAGCCTAACAGCTATCGTCGTATTCCAGGAAAAATTCAAAACTAATAATATTCTGGAGTACATATATGTTATCTTATGTTATCGTGCCGTTGTTTGTGAACATATGTTCGTAAGTCTTGATTATCATTTTATAAATATAAATTTATAATGTACTAGCGCGATAACATTATAATCATTTATTTTCGTGATTCGTGGTTCGACAACTGACGTGTTTTTTGAAAGTGTACCTATTAATCAAATAGTTTATTTTAATAATTAAACAGTTTTATTACCTACAAAAGTTAAAGAAAATTATCATAATCTACATATTCAACATCTTAGAGTTGTAAATATAGTAAGAAAATATTTAATAATTAAAATTTATTAACGGTAAAAAAATTTGTGCGTGCATTGTAAAACATCAAAGAGCATCATCAATCTCATTTGAAGAAATAATCAAAACATTACAACCAAAAAATCAAGAAAAATCAAATTTCTTTAAATCTTTTATATACACTTTTAGTTTTTAAAAATAGTTATGTTATGAATATTTTGTATAGTTTGAGCATACATTTTTATGTCTTAATTTTTCAAATTTATCATTTGACAACAGTATAATAGAATATTTGTTACTTAACATCCAATAAAATATTAAATATTTTATAATTTTTCTCAAACTTATACTGTAATAACAACACTGAAATTTATATGTAAATGATTGGGGCTGAGTGATGGAAAAAGGAGCGACAAACTTAGAACTTGCCCCTCTTAGAATAATGTGTGGCTGCGGCCCTGGATACAATACATGCGAGTAATAAAAAATGGTATTCACGTGTAGAGTTACGACGGTAATTATTAAGATTGAAGTGAAGTTAGATGTGTTCATTTTAAAATATTAAAACCAAAATATTTAAATATAGTTGATAAATGCTAAATGATTTCTCAATTTATTCAAAATGTTTGCATAAGATAATAACATATAAACTGAATGATTTATTACTTCTGTATAATATTCGAGTTAAATGTTACGAAATCACTTTGTTCTACAGAGACGGTCTAAAATATTAAATAAAAATGATTCATGATATGCAAACAAAAAAAACTTTTTTTCCTTCAAATTATATTCTTTATCAAGATATATTTGAAACTTAAAATAAAATATATTTTTTAACATTAAAATAAGCATATAAAATAGGAAGTAAAATTTGCCATTAGAAGTAATATCGTGCTTTAATAATGACATTAAAAATCTTATTTTATGAGAAATAATATAAAGGCAAGATAAAATTAATAAAAAGATAAACTTTTTGTAATCGATATATACTTCAAAATTTTTTAAAAAAATAAAGTTTATTAAAAGAAAATTATTAATAATAATAAAAAGTAAGAATTACAAGTATATAAATAATGAATAAAGTATAATAATTTTTGGCCTTAAAACTATGATAATGTTTTCTTAAAAAAAAAAATCTAATTAAAAAATGGTATCCTTTCATCACTGGATTTTCATTCTTCAAGAACTCAAAACTACAACACAATTAACGAACAATTCGACCGAATTAGGATTTGGAGTGATGGTCACATATAATCACTATTTTATAATGTAAAGAGCGTCTAAACACAGGAATGCACCTTAAGCATTCTGCGCATGCGCGTAATTTATTCACCACTATTATAATGTTAGGCTGTTACATAGAGTTACTCTATGGGCTGTTATCAATATATCATATCAAATCATTATAATACGATAATAATTATATGAGTTATGAATCAAACTATTCAAAATTTAACTACATACTTCCTATATAAATAATATATTGTCATTTTATTTTAGTTGTTAAATAATAATGTTCAGTTTCGTTATAATTTTTTTTTTTTGTAGTAGTATATTATTGAGATGTTTAGTTTCAACTCAGTGTAATGTACTATGTATACATTATATTTTTTATACGTATTTTATGGTTACTACGTAATTACAATTTACAATTATAACCATAAACAAATTAATAGAAGTAATATGAACCTCGTGCGAATCGCAAAATCTCGAATAGGAAAAAGTTGCAAAACAGTATTAGCAACCAAATATATCCAGCCATCCAGTATATACGCTCCGCTTATATTTGTTACTATCATTTACTTTGTCTATGTTGATATTAAATTAAAAAGTGTTAAATAAAATATCAGTAATACCGTAATAAGTATTCTTGATAAAGTTATTAATTTAACTATAAAATCCTTACATCCTAATATTGTGTCACCATGTCGAACTCATAACTCGGCACACTACACTAGTTGGTTTTAATAATTCGTACTTGTACTTACTATTAGGATAATGTCATTTATATAGTTATTAGATAATATTGCATTTTTTATGTTTAAGATGTTTGTGAATTGTATTGTTAATATTCAATACAACATTTAGTTAATAGCCTTTGTGTAATAAATTTTGATAAAGTCTGGCTTATGAAATGTTCAAATAGGTAATTGGGTAAATGTAGATATAAATAAATATTATTAAGAGCCATCTCAACATATTAGATAGTTATTGCTGTTTTGATTTTTTTTTTTCAAATGTTTCTGGTATGTATAATGATTTATTTACTGAAATGGTCGAAGCAAAAAAACAAATGTAAAATACATAAGTAGTATGTTCGAATTTTGAATAGTTTGATTCAAAACTCATATTATTATCGTATTATAGTGATTTGATATAATATATTGATAACAGCCTAACATGATAGTGATAAATAAATTACGCACATGCGCAGAATGCATAAGGTGCATTCCTGTGTTTGGACGCTCTTATAATGTGGTTATCATTGATATCAAGTGATCAACATGAGTTTTAAGTATTTAGTAATAATATATAATAAAGTTTTAGATTATATTATAACCATAGAAAATTCTGCAATTAATTTATGCCCCCCTCCCAAAATGTTTCACAGGTACGCCACTGCCAATGGTGGATAATAGCGGTGTTCAATTACCGTATTGACAAACTATAAATACTTAGTGTGATCTAAACCAAATATCAACTACAGTATGATTATAATTCGCTAACCGTCATTGAAAATAACAATCTATCGGTTAAAAATTATTTTTCTGTAATTTTGCGCTACTATTTTTTTTGACTATTAACATACATTTCTTCAATAAAAAAAAAAAATTAATTTTTCTTTTAGCTTCTCAACTAGAAAAAAATATTTTTACCTATATACTATATAATACTTAGAAATAAATTTTCAGGTTTTCGATTGTGTTTGAAACTTTTTAAACACAAACATATATTAATTTCACCTCTTTAACATATAAGATTATAATAAGGGTTATTTGTTCTTTATGAAATAAAGTGAAATAAATCTGCATCTGAACTTTCTTAGAAAAATCGATATTTGATCTTACATTTATTTTAAGCAACAATTTGCCTTTTGAATAATGATAAAGTTTGGAAAGAACCTTCAGTGTTTCCTGGTAATCAGATATCGATTAGTATAAATTCAAACAATGCCAGTTTAATTGTTCACACACTTAATTACTATATGATTTTCAAAAAAGCTAACAGACGCTATTCCGATAACAGTAAAATATTCTGATATGAGAACACTACCATAATAAATGTATATAAATTATAATGCAAATTGTTGTTTTGTGTTTTATATATTTTTCTTTTGCAGTGCTAAATGATTTACATATAATTATAGAGACTAGAAATACTCTTTTTCGTAATACAGTTTTTTTTTTTTTTTATATAAATTATCCTAGTGCCCTTAATAATTGCGTCAATTACATAAAATTGTATTCTATTTTGAAAATATGACGAGCTTACACATGCTTGATATTTTTATAACTTGATTATTCATTTATATTTTATGGTTCGACCCAATGCATAAAAATAATATATTGTTAATTAACTATGAACTATAAATGTAATGTCTAAATTAAATTAAAAAAAATACTTCAACTAAATGGCGTAAGTTTGAATATTTTTCAATGAAAAGTAGAGATTCCAGTAAAAGACATGGAATTAGTATGCCAAATTGTATTAATTCTTCTAGGTGTAAGTATAAATTGTCACAAATAAGTAAATATTGGATATCGAAAAAGTCCAAATGCCAAGTTTCAACTTTTATGTCAGTTATGTTGGTTTTACTAATTTCGATGAAAATTAGAGGGTCCGTGTTTGCGCCAAAATACCGTATTTGCGCATTTATAGAAAAATCTTGTTTGCACTTAATAAAATGTAATAATACTTTTTCGCGCCTACAATACATAAACTTGGCAACGTCACAAGAAGATTAACATTTCTAGTACTAGGTAAATTCTAGTATTATAGTGTTAACTAAACTCAAAAATTATAAATTTGTAGTACCTATAGAAATTACAATATTTTTTTTATATCATTAATTGCAAACATTGATTTGCCTTTAGATTTCTTAAATATTCTTAAACTTCAACAATATTTTTTAGAATATTTTTTAGAATATTTTTTTGCATATTTCTACAAAAGTACATTCTATTATGAATTAATTTAAGATCATTGTTATCTAATGTGCCAAAACTATTCTTTGTAATTTCAGAACGTATCATTTTAAATAGACAATCAGTCATATTTTTGGATCTTTGTAGTAAGCCCAAGGCTAAGCATAATTTAATAATCAATATAATTTAGTATAAATATTAATAAATATGCCTACGTGCAGGAAATCCAGGGCATGGGTGAAAATAACAAGTAGTTTTAAATAAATATACCTATTTGCTGGAAATCCAGAGCAAAGGTGAAAACAACAAGTAGTTTTCACCTCTTAACATAATAATGCTAAATCGACAGTAAAATAAAGTAATAATAGAATTATACCACTTTGACGTCATTAGAACTTGTATAAATACGGGTTGAGCATTTAGCATTATTCAGTAGTATACAGGTAGTTAATAGGTACCTAATAATTAATTAATTAATTGATTAGGTACCTAATAGACAGTGTTATACTGGGCATTTCCTTTATTAATAAATTATTACTCGTCGCGGACTTTGTTACAGCCACAACGCCGCGAGTATATAATTCTTAGACCAGAATTTCGAAAGACTACTCCTAGCTCGCCTGCAACCAATAGTAGAGAAGTCCCTACCATTTAAACAAGCCGGATTCAGACAAAATATAAACTATTGCGATCAAGTTTTGGCGCTTACGACACACGTGGAAAACGGTTTCCAACAAAAAGCAAAATCGGGTGCAGTTTTTTCTTGACTTATCATCGGCTTACGATACAGTCTGGACTAGAGGTCTCCTTCTTAAAATGGCAAAGATCGTAAGATGTAAAGCCACCCTATTACTTCTAGAGAAAATGATATCAAATCGAAAATTCAGTGTAACTCATGGAGGGAAAACGAGCCGATACAAAATTTGGCATTATGGCCTTCCACAAGGAGCTGTTCTTTCCCCAATGCTTTTTAACATATACACAGCAGATATGACTGACAAAGTTTCGAGGAAATTCATATATGCGAATGACGTAGCACTAGTTACACAAGCCACATCATTTGAATAAATCGAAAGTGTACTGAATGCAGACGTTGCAAGATTAAAAAATGTCTTCCAGAAATGGCACCTCAAACTGAACCCAAACAAATCAGTAATATGCATTTTCCATGCATCAGTAATAAGCCAATAGAACACTAAGTATTGTAGCCGATGACCAAAAAATCACCACTGAAGGAGCACCTAAATACCTAGGGGTAAGGTTAGACAGAACCCTAACCTTCAAACAGCATCTCGAAAGTGTAAAAGAGAAAATAAAAACACGTAACAACATTATTGCCAAGCTATTAGGCACAATTTAGGGTTGTCGTCCAATTGTGCTCCGTACTTCAGCTTTAGCTCTAGTGCAGGGGCGGCCAAACGGTCGATCGCGATCGACCAGTCGATCACGGACGATTACAGAGCCGATCATGTTAGAATTTATTTTTAGGCCACGTGCAATTCGACAGTGTCCAGATCAACAAAATAAATATTAAAATGTTAATTAGATTTAAGTATTTAGATTTTAGAAATTATTATATTATTTTTAGTAATTAATAATTAGTTTATAATACTTTATGTATGTTTATATATATTTTAAGCAAGTATGTTTCTTAATAATTATAATTATTTAATAATAAAAATATTTTTCCAAGAAAGTCGATCTTCAAAGGTGAAGTATATTTTTAGTAGATTGTGGCCGAAAAAAGTTTGGCCGCCTCTGCTCTAGTGTATAGTGTGGCAGAATACTGCGTGCCTGTATGGGCCAGAAGTGCGCACTGCAAGAAGGTTGACGTACAGTTGAATAAAACTATGAGAATAATAACAGGTACCGTGAGATTTACTCAACTAGATTGACTGCCGGTCCTGTCCAATATAGCCCCTCTAGACCTACGGAGACAAGTCCAGACTGAGTTAATGTTATCGAAACTGAGCAACTACCCAGACTTACCAGTACAAATAGACATAGTAAACCATCCACCTGAGAGACTTATATTCAGAAACCCTATGTGGAGCATGTCACAGTCAAACAAATCAATAGAGGAGACGTGGGCAAACAGGTGGTCAACTTCTAACGCCCGAAACCATTCCCTAATTAGCGTCCCTGATAACAGAGTCCTAGGCTTCGAGCTAAATCAAACACAATGGACGGCCCTGAACCGTTTAAGAACTGGGCAAGGTAGGTGTAACTATCTATTACACAAATGGGGCATGACTTATTCCCCGTTATGCGAGTGCAGCCTAACACAAACCACAAGCCATATCGTTGAGGAATGCCAAAGAACAAGATTTGAAGGAGGGGTAGCCATACTGCACGTTTGTGGACCAATGGCGATCAAATGGCTAGAGGAACTTGATATTCGACTCTAACAGTTTTGTTTTGTTTTGTTAGAAGAACATGTCCTATTAACATTTTCTAGTCCATTTGTTTTATTTTGTTTATCCTTCCTATATTTTTATATAGTTATATTTATATAGTTTTATATATTTCCTATAATAATATTAAATAATATATTTAAGAGTTAAAATACTATTGTTTAATTTCTATTTTTTAAAAACATATTAAATACTTAAATTCAGGTCTCGTAAGTTCATGCATTTGCATGTTTTTTTTTTTGCTACATCGAAAAATATGATGATTGAGATAAAAATCCGTTTCTTAACAATGGTAATAAGAATCTAAAGCTTAATAGAGCATGTTTTTGCATGTTTTATGGCATATTTGGCATATAGTTGATTTTTTTTTTTAATTATTAGAGTATATTATTTTATGTAAATTCAGCGAAATCGTTTTTTGTGGAAGTCAAAAAAAAAATTAGATCAATAAATGTTTGAATTTATTCTTATTTACTTTTCCGAATTTTTTATAAAATCTTAGTATTTTATCAATATTTTTATTTTTTTTACGACATTAAATTTTATAAGTTAAAAATAGTACTACAAAAACAATGTTATTGCGCACCACTACCACTCTCCTCTTAATGACGTGTCCATTCCAATTTCGTCGCAACGTGTGTTCATTAATTATAATTTTAATAAAATGAAACCGAAGAAAAAATATAAATTGATAATTCTTATTATTTTAAAAAAATCCTTAAACGTTTTTTTTAATGCATATTTGATTAAATTTTAGTACATTATTGCATACTTATTTATGCTTTTTTTAGTGCATGGACTTATGAGCCTTGATTATAACTGTATAGTGTATATTGTATAACAATTTTTATATACTGCATACTAAAATAATACTAACAAAAAAAAAATTCTAACTTTTCGAACATAAACATCGATTTTTAATCGATTAATCGAAAACAAATCATCGATGTTGAAACATCGATATATCGACCCAAAACAACGATGTTTTAACAAATCGATGTTTTTGCCCATCTATAGTCTCTAGTATATAAAATTATTGTGTCATGGTGTGTATAGTCGCACTCCTTCAAAATGGCTCAACCGATTTGAATGAATTTTTTTTTGTATATTTGGTGGGTAAAGAATTGGTGCTTAGTAAGTACACTGCAATAGCCCTACTCTGATCTTAATTGGTTGGAGTAAACTGGTCCTCTAGGTTGGGGGTTAAGCGCAGAGCTAACAATCCTGCCTTAGAAAAAAAAATATTGTTCAGGAACTAACAACAAACTTGCCTCGGAACCGTGGAGCTTTGGAAAATAAAAATGGAAAATGGAAAAAATGGATTATCTTTTGGAACATGGAACATTCGCACACTTTTTAAACCTGGAGCAGTACAATGCTTAGTTGAGGAGATAGAAAGATATAAACTAGGAGTGGTAGGCCTACAAGAAATAAGGTGGGATGGTAAAGGGACGATAGAGATTCAGGATACAATGATTTTCTACGGCGAATGTAATAAACATCGTCAATTTGGAACGGGCTTCGTAATACATAAAACTTAGTACCTCCAGTAAGAGAATTCAAAAGCATTAATCCAAGAATATCAGTGTTAACAATAGAAGCACAATATTTCAACATCTCATTCGTGAATGGGCATGCACCCACGGAAGAAAAACCGCAAGAGGAGAAGGACGAGTTCTATGGTAACCTGGAGCACACACTAAACGAAATTCCACGAAATAGAATTAGAATAGTTGTACGTGCGAGTGCGGAAAGCAATATGCCGCTTACCTCGGCACCTAAAATAGTTGAGTGGACTGTATATTATAAATGACCGGAAATTGGAAAGTACCTATATTAATTGCCCCAGACAAGGGAGGGATCGCCTGCGCTTGTCTGGAATTAATTAGGGTATGAGAATGAGGAAATGGAGATCAAGTAAATGACAACAAACCTAATTTTTTGATATGATAATAATAATAATAATAATAATAATAATAATGTGTGGATGCGGTTTTTTTAATAGATTATAATAATCTGTGAGAATAAATAATATAATAAAGTAAAAATATGTACGGTAACTAAATATAAATTTGAATGATATAATAAATGTAAATGTGTGGTGACTAAGTATAAATATGAATGATGTAATAAATGTAAATGTGTGGTAACTGAATATAAATATGTGCCAGTTGGTCACAAAATAAATTTGATAAATTACTAATAGATATAATAATACAAACAAAAATTGATTATAATAAAACTCACAGTTTGAACAGAATGCGGTGTACACCTGGCCAGCTGCAACCAAAACCTATATAATGAAACAACTCACACACACAAACAACAATAATAATAATATAAAAAAAAAAATTCACATTAACATAATATACAGCATTTAATAATAATTAAAAATATTAAAAGTGAGTGCTTTATGCGTGCCCATGAAAAAATATTACATCAAAAATAATACGACGACAAAATTTTTGCTCTCGTCGATGTCGCCGCCGAACCACCACAACGACCCGTCCGCCCGCAAATTATTATTAAATTAATTATCATAATAGCAAATCATAAATGCATTTGGAAGGAGGACTGAGATAAAGTGCTTATCGTTGTCGTGCACGTCGACGTTGCGTAATTGATGTTCGGCCGGTGAACAATAATAAATTTATTGCAATTTTATTTGTTAGGCCGCTACAATAGTTTTAGAGGACTTCAATGCCAAGCTAGGAAAGGAGAACATATTTCGGTCAACGGTTGGTATCCATAGCCTTCACGATGTAACTAGTGAGAATGGATTTAGGCTTATAGATTTTGCAAGTGGTGGAGGGCTTATTGTAAAGAGCACGATGTTTCCGCATAAAGATATTTATAAGGGTACATGAAAGGCACCAAATGGTAGATATGTCAGTCAGATAGACCATGTTCTGATAAATACTAGGTTCAAAAATTGTATACATGATGTTAAAAGTGTAAGAGGTGCTGACTGTGATTCAGACCATTACCTAGTTAAAGGAAAGCTGAAAGTTAAACTCAAGAAACTAATACATAGTAAAGGAACATTAGTGGATAGATTTGATGTGAATAAGTTAAAGAACACCGATATATGTGAATTTTTCAAGCAACAATTACATGATACAATAAACAGCTTAAGCTTAAATATAAATCAAGAAGAGACAATTGATATCAAATGGAAAATGTTAAAGGATACTATACAAACGGTTACAGACACGGTAATAGGAAAACAAAAGAGAACAAGGAAACCGTGGTTCAACAACTCCTGTAAGGAAGCATTTAATAGAAGAAAAGAAGCCAGGACTCAATTGGTCAACGATCCCACTAATAGAGAGAAAGCTATGGTATACAAAGAACGCCAAAAAGAAACAAGTAATATATTTAGATATAAATAACGGAAATATTGATCATAGAGGAAATAAGACTAGACAACTATACCAGAAGATAAATTCAATTAGAGGAAAATACAAAAAACATAATAAGTTCCTAAAAAATGACGATGGTTCTCTAGTAACAGAACAGGATAAAATACTTGAAAAATGGAAACACTATTTTGAACGATTACTTAACTGTGAAAACCCAGTGGAGACATTTGCATGGATGCCAACGGAACCTAATGACACTGAATGTCCGCCTCCAAGCAAAGATGAAATATTACAACAACTTAATAGGCTAAAAATTATAAGACTCCTGGGGAGGACGGAATCCAAGGAGAAGTGCTAAAAAACTTAGATGAATTAACGATAAATAAAATACAAAGTATTATAGAGAGCGTTTGGCATAAAGAAAGACTTCCTAAGGACAGGGGCACCTCATTAATCTGTCCTATTCATAAAAAAAATGATCCACAAGAGTGTAGTGACGCTACATTCTTGTGTAATGTGTGTTGGGGTATAGCATTACTAGATACAACGTGCAAAGTTTTAGCATATTGTATACTGGATAGAGTAAGACCTATAGCAGATAATTTACTAGGTGACTACCAGGGAGGATTTAGGCCCAATAGATCTACAACAGATCAGATTTTCGTTATAAGACAGATCCTCCAAAAAAGCTGGAAATATAACAAGGATGTACACATATTGTTTGTGGATTTTAAAAAAGCTTATGATTCTATTCATAGGGAAAGCCTAGTAAATATACTCAAAGAATTCAGATTTCCAAGTAAAATCGTAAACAAGTCTTTACCAGTGCCATAATACCTAAGAATTTTACTAAATTATACTAACATTTTTAACTTCAATAAATATCATATACATTTTTACCAGTGCTGAAATTTTTTAATAAAAACAAAACATTTTAATATCAGATTTTAATGTCAAAAAAAACTTTTTAACCTTAAAACATATCATATATGTTTTTACCAGTGCCAAAATGTTTAAATAAAAATCATAATTTTTAACTTACCTACAGTACCTAATAAATGTGAAGAAAAATTAAGCTTTTTAAATTTAAATTTACATTAATGAATTTAATTTTAAATTTCGGGCCGCAATTCGAAAGAAATTTTTACCTCGGGACGCAACTAGTAACCACCCCTAATATACAGTCAATCTAAGGCAGACTAAGTGATCCTTTCTGCGATTGTTGTTTGTAATATGTAAATTATGTAACCAGTCCATTGTAATTTCAAGATATAAACAATGTAAATATATCTAACAAAACTAACGTATAAAGATGCAATGTTAATTAGATGCAATGTCCTACTATTGATTCATAAACAAAAAACTATTTACGACCGCATTATGCTGGAAGTTTCGACGGGACAAGGAGGTTTCCTTTTCTTTTTTTTTTTTCTGATGCATTAGGAGGAACTAGAAAAATTATTCTCATTTCTCATTGAAATACGATCGAGTAATGACATCGTATTGGCGTTATATAATTTAGTATTGCAGCAATTTTATTTGATGGAGGTAGAACAGTTCATTCAAAATGTAGACTGCCTTTGAATATTCAAAATAATTCAGACACAATATTTTGATGCTACGCATTCCAATAATTTCTTCAGACGTGGCAATTGAATTTAAATTTGAAATTTCATATTGAATTTCAAATTTTGTGTTTGAACCTGTTCAATTTCTTATTAGATTGGCATTCGCTATGACAAACAATAAGTAATAAGGCCAAACGATGTCTGTTTGCGTCTTAGAATTTAATATACCATGTTTTTCATACGGACATTAATACAATAATACGCAAGATCTCACGTGGAGAAATCAATATATTTGTCGTGATTAATGATGGACTGACAAAAAATATCGTACACCCAATCGGATTTCGAAATTAATATTGATTTTCTACTTTCCTACTTTTTTTCCTAATTTTTCTACTTAACGATAAAAAAATATATTACTTCTTCAGTTTACTAACTTTTTTACTTTTCATATTTTTGAATTTTCAGATATTAAACAATGAATATGTCAGTAATGTTTATGAAATACATTGAATTGATGAAATAAATGGTTGTAGTTTTTATATTTATATCTGCGGTCATCGTCTAAAGCGCTCTATTCCTCTTATTGTCATAAATCCCACCTCAAAAGATCCGTTTGATCTTTATTAAAGACTGTCATCATACTTAGACTTGGGAAGACTATTTTCGATAATCGAAATGTCTTGATAAATATTATAAATTTAAAATGTGATAATCGTTTAATTAAATATAAATTAAATCAAATTTTTCTATCGTGTATCTATTATATTAAGTCGATTATCATAATATCTGTTTTATAGTAATTTTTTTTACTAAATATTTAATTAATATTTAATTACAGGCTCATTGAATTTTTAACCGACCGGTGATTATTTTAATTAGCGATAGACAAAAAATATATTTAACTTGATCAGGCAAGTAGTCATCCTTCATTCAGCATTACTGTCGGCAATTGAGTACTATTAGCCTTTAAACAATTTTCAAATACCCTCATCAGTCATTCTTAATGTGCTCAGTTTTTGTGTTATGTTTTGACGATATAAAATATTGTCAATACATATTGTAAAATTAAGACTAAACAGTAAAGTGGCAAATGTATGAAATTAAAATAGTTCGAGAAACACCACATTGATTGTAATCAGTATTGTAAGTTGATGAATTTGATTGTGCTCTATATTAATACTGTATTAAATATATTTTTTTCAAGCAACAAGTGGATAAACAAAGTTTTATGATTTATAAGATATTGGCACTCTACTAGAATACCTTATAATGGTATTATGGTCTTCAGTGATGTATTTACAAGTTTTTTATGGTCGGAGTGGGTAAAAATTATTCTAAAAAATACATACAAGTTATGAATTAATAATTTTATTATTTTACAAATATTTTTATATAAATAAAACAACCAGATGATATAAATTAATAAATCTGTATCTTTGTAGCAAGGTTAGTTATTTATGACTTTTTTTTTTTAACATTTTTTCCTCCTAGGCCTGGTTGTTTGGATGAATTGAAAAAATATATAAAAAATAGATAAATAAATAAACAACAAAAAAATATAAAATAGTAAATAAAACCTTATATAAATGAAGGTGTTTTTTAACATATGCAACTAAATATAATGTAACGTTCATCGTTGTCACCTGAATTTAGATAGTACGTGGTGATTTATACACTCAATACTTTTACTAAAAATCAAGTATTAAATCACTTATAAAATGAAAAGTATAAAAGTTCTTACCCGGATTTATAGTACGATTTAATAACTAGCCTAGAATCTATATTTTATTTAAATCAATATTCAATAATTTAATATTATGTTGAAGATAAACTTAAAAAAATTGAAAATTTTATTTAATATATTATTAAAATTATAGTTATAATTATTAACATGGTTTTAAAATTATATTTAATGAAATGTGGGAGGAATTCCCTGTGGGTTTGGTTTTGGAAGTGACTTGATGGGTGGGTTGTATTTTCCATTCAATATACTAGTTCTATTTATTTTTGAGTGTGTGCATGAATCATATTCAAATGAAGTGAAGTTTCTAATATTATATGCGAGTTAAACTTTACGTGTTTAACAATTGCGTGACCAAGATGATTTTAGGTTTTGAATTTTACTTTTTTTTAACTATTTTATCTTTTTCATTTATATCATTGATTATATAATGGGTAATTAATTTATTCCTCCCATTAAACACTTAAATATGATAGCGAGAACAGCAGTCGATCATGATGTAGAACACGAATAAAATATGTGGAAATGCAATCTAACAATCTTCTAAAATTTTCTTTACTGGAACGTATATTATAAAATTGAAACAATACAATAATTCAAATTATATGGAGAGAATGCAATTTGTGAAGTTAGCAGATTCATATATATATAAATTATTATTTTATTGCACAATACATTTTTAATAAAATTTTAATAATTTTCAATTTACAATTATCGCTCCATGATAATATTATAGCTATGACGAATTGAAATTTCATCATCAAATGATTAATCATTTGGAGATATCTTAATTGAAGGAAAAATTTTTTGTAAATTGTTTATGTCATAAAACGATGTTAAAAAATAAAAATGTACTTACTTTTATCATATAATACGGTATGACATGGGTGTCAGTGTGAATGACGTGGAAAATTATAGCTGCTTAGTGGACACGATAAAAAAATGCTTGGTTAACTTGTGATCAGATTATAATGCGAGATGGATGCCTGAAGGTAGGAAAATTAATTTTACCTTTCTGTTATGTTATCGGTGAACGCGATTGTTCGCGTTCTGGCACAGCTCGTCGTCATTGCTTAAACAGCAGTTCACAGGCTGTCACAGTGTGAAATATCCAAAAACTCACCGAGATGTAAAGTAAACGATATATATTTATTATGTATTCACACGAGCATTTTTGTACAATAAACGCGCGTGTGTATGTGAACGATAAATCGAACATTACGTGGACGCACTCACGCACGCCTACCGTTGAGATTAATAGCTATTAGAACTGATCAACCGTAATAATTGTGAGGTTGTTCGTTTCCTTTTCTCGCGCTCATGCAGGCTTCACTGTCCGTTGCAAGCGAATCTGACGGGTGCGCGCACATGTCAAAGCGGTTCCGCACCTACAGATTGCCACTGTTTGCCGCAAATAAAACAACAATTATTGCCGTTAACAAATATGGTTTCTGCAGCGCATTTCCGATTTCTCCCCCCCCCCTTTCCATGCAGGATGGAAAAAAAAAAATAAAAGGGGGGCAAAAAAGAAATGGATAGAAGGAAAAAAATAAAGAGGTGGTGAGCTGTTGTAGTGTTGTAAAAAGGAAAACAGAAGAAAAGGAGACAAAGCAGGGTGGTGTGTGTATTACAGTTGAATAAGGGGCAATGTTTGGTGACTATGATGCACATTCAATAGAGGAAAACCCATATGTTATTTTATATACACACTTTATTGAAAACCAGAGAATTACGCCACACATCGGAGCAAAGAATAATTTGGCTTCTATTTTATTGTTACGCCGCGTGATGTTTCTTTTATTCACTTGCGATCGGTCAACTTCGGATTATTTTTGTCCAAATTGAAAACGCCCGAGTATTATCAATCACTATCGTGTCGGCGGTGTCTACGGCTGGGGCGATATTGCCCTCGTTGCTGTATTGGTTTTTTTTTTTTTTTTAAGACCTCTGTTCCAGGAATAATCGTTGGTTACGTAAAAAAAATTAAAGACACACACGCTATTCGGAACATCAATCCTACTTTGCAGCTGTAGTATCGACTGGTGTTTTCATTCGGGTAGTATATAGATGTAGTAAATAGGGTAATTATATAGAACCTCATTAAAATTTTGAAAAGGTTAAATTATACGTAGGCATAAAGTTAAATCGAAAATTTTACTAAAGGTTTAGGCAAATTAATTTATTTCCTTGCTATTTTACTGAATGCTTATTACGAGTTAAGCTGGTAGTAAAAAAAGTAAAACTTTTTTATAATATTCTAAAAAATATTTTCTTGTTAATATTGTATTATTGAGTGTTTATTGTTTTTATGATTCAAATATAGGTATTCATATAATAACCTATATATAATAAATCTAACTCATAATTCAACGATATAAAAATAAAACACCTATACATTTTCTCCTTCGAAATGTAAAGGAGCTATTCATTTTGTTGTATATGGTCTTTATCTATATTGAACACGATATATTGACTAATAACAATCTAATTTATAGAATACAGAATAACAATAAAAAATAATTAAGTAATAAGAAAATATAGTTTCAAAGAAAATGAAAATATTTAATTTTTCTATGATTTATTTATCTTGCATTTAGTTTAATTAATATAGATAAATAGTAAACTTACATAAAAATACAATTTTTAGACGTTCATCAGGGCAATTAGTTAAATAGCTGATTTGACTGTATCCATATGACTTATAAGCATCCGTATTTGCGTATTATAAATGTTTTTCAGGGATGGAACAAAACCCGCGTGGGAAAATACCACTCGCAAGACCAAAATCAAGATGTTTCAATTTAACTTAGTTAAAAAGGATGGGCAATCGCTAAGTGGAGACGTAAGTTAGAAAGAAGGAAAAATGGATAAGAAAAGACTGGTTGTGAGATGAGCTACTCTCGAAAGACCTTTCCAAACATGGAAGAAGAAGAAATATTTTCCATACTACCCCACAACTAAAACAATAAAAACAAAAACATATCCAGGGGGTCCATAAGTTCTGAACCTCCCTGAAATTTTTATTTACTGGCATATAAAATCATAATCCTTATAATTTAAATTAAAATAAAATACTTTGTTATTAAATAAATGTTATTCAAAAATATTTTATCGTATATTTTTTAGTACAAAAATAAACCACTATAGAATGATCAAATTTCGAATATTATTTTATTGAGGATAGTCGATGTTTAGAAACTTAAAATACTAAACATATTGTACAAATATTGTAAATCTAAAAAATTGCTAGGGCCGACATTTTTATTTATTTATTTTATTTCAGCCAAAAATTAATTACAATTACATGATAAAAAAAAGTTAATTATTTCATTAAGAATACATTAAAAATAGCTACACATTTACCAACTAAGCTATATGGTGTGAAAAATGGGTAAATTTAGAATAAATACCTTTTGAAATTATGGATATTTAGGATATATACGATGCAAAATTTGATATAAAATATATTACTGAAGATTTTGGCTACATTACCAGTTTCTACAACAGCAGTCGAACGTTAATTTTCATCACAAAAGTGCTTAAAAACATTGCTAGTAATAGAAAATGAGCGTTTAACGGGACTTGTTCTTCTATCAGTACATTGGAATTGTCTATATTTATAGACAAAGTTTTGGATATAATAGCTCAAAAAACAGAAAATATATAAGTACTATAGACAATTGAAAATACTAAATAATTATAGATTGAGATTTCTTATAAATATTTATCAGTTTATAAGAAAAAAAAAAAGGTTTTATATTTCAATTATGTATGAAAATTGTACTAATATTTATTTCGATACCTTCAAAAGAAACCCTGGCTACACGCCTGATCGAAAACATTGAATTCGCATTTCACGAGTACATCGTCGTAATTAATTTATACTTTATGTATTCATTAAATACATTTAAACAATAATCTTGTAAAATAAAAAGCTCTATGCATACAATAGAACACACGCACACACATTTGTTATATATTAGGTGTTTAACATTGAAGTGTGTGTCTGTGTGTGTGCGCGTGTGTATTTGCTTATGTTTAAACTTAATATTATATCATATTATAACGGTGTGTTCGTGGTGTCGACTGACTTATAAATAACACATAAATTGTGAAACTTTTTTTTTATTATTACAAATTATCGATTTATCGCTACTGCTTCTGTCGATTTATAAGTTTGCTTTAACGGCAATAAAAATGTATAATTTTTTTATATTTACTTATGAAATGAAGGCATGAATAGTTTAAGATATCTTATTATAGCACTTTTGGAAATTAACTCCATTCTAACTTTTACCAAATAAAAATGATAAATTTCAGGCATCGTTTTATGTAGGTTAATCTGGCAGTATTTGCTGAGTAAATATAATACTGATTTTCAGGGAACTTTTTACCTCAGATATTTTATAATGCTTTGAATAATTATTTATCATGGTCCAACAATAAAATCAAAAGTAAATTACTGCAGAAATACAGTAATTTGTTTTTATTTCAAATAAAAATTAATATTTGCGACATTATAATACTTTACAGCGTGAATTGTGGAAATTCATTTCCGAAATGTACTTTTACCTCCCACATATTGTTTTTACAACCTTTTAAAAAAATATAAATAGTATCAATTACAGATTGAAATATATTTTTATACATCTGATAATGTATAATAATAACGGACGACCTAAACGCTTATGCTTCATTTTAAAATGTATGAATAATCACCTGGAAGTGTAGGAATTTATAAGTTGACATTTCTTATTGAAATTATATCAACTATAACACCAATTTGTTCAAATATTTTAGTATTATTTTTTCTGTCATATACAAATTACGGTTATGGACAGGTAGAAGAAACGTCAAATTAATATCCATTTCTGGCTATAATATAACATATGAGCGTTTTTTTTTTTTTACCTAAAGTTATCTGCACACAAAATATTGTTTTATCGACATCGGTTCATATGGGTCCTTTCAAATGACAACTTCAACTGTATGAATATAATACAAGTATACAGTATTACCAATAGCCATAATACTTTAGCAGCAATAATATATTTTATTACAAAAATACTGTCATAATGTACAATTTACAAATGCATCTGATATCCGAGATGGCTTTATAACGGATCGAACGTCTTGCTGAATAATTATTAAACAAACATATATTATACTACAGAATAAATTATACACTAATTGGATGTACAATATGTTAGTTTTGTCTTTTTTAAATATAACCGTCATAACGTTCTATTATATGGTCACCATATGTGTTATAAATAATATTGAATCCATTCAACATCGTTTTTTTAAATTTAATCTCCTATAAAATCAAAAATAATAAAACTAAACATGGTAAGTTACTTGATAATTTAAAAATACAAAGTCTTTTATGTAGAAGAAATAGTTTCAATATAAAATTGATTTATAATCTACTAAATAATAAAATTGATTTTCCAGAAATTTTAAACTTAATATCATTAAACGTTCCTCAAATATCACTTCGTTCTTATCCAATGTTTTATATGTCAACTCATACACAGAACTATAGAAAAAAAGTCGCCGATAAGTCGAATGCTGAAATTATGTAATAAAATTAATAATTTTGATTATTATCATGATTCCTCGATATTATTATGTAGGTTTTTTGTAACTCTTTTCATTTATAATACCTTATACATATATTCTTTAGCTAATTTTTTTGTATCTTTATTTAATATTATTTTATTTGTATAATAATTTAATTTTCTATGTTACTTTTAAAAAAAATAAAAATAATTATAATAACATTTACGACGTTTATTGCACGTTATAAATAGTTGCCGACTACCACGCATTATTTTTTAACAGTCTTATTCTCCAGTATCTCAAATTAAATCAATTGAAATAAATACATACAAATTATATTGCTTCGGTTTTTTATCTAAGTTCAAATATTTATTCACTTTAGTTTTAATGTTTTAATTTCTAAAAAATATATTAATAAATAAACAAATAGCCTATAATATAATATATAAATATATATTATATAGCAATAAATAAATACTTAGCCTGTAGTATTATTATACTTGTAAAGTACGACCGATTTTAAATTAAAAATTCATCATAGGGTATATAAAAAAATCTATAAAATCGCGAGTTAATGCATTAATTTTTATATTATTTTAGTATATACCTGACGATGAATTTTTAATTAAAAACTGGTCGTACTTTACAAATATAATAATAATCCAAGCTAAACATTTGCTCATTTATTTATTTATAAATTAATTTACGGGAATTAACTATTAACTATTTTTTTTTTCGCTTTTTCAGACCATTTAGGCCCATCGCCACTTCCGCAATCTCGCATCTTTATCATTTTCTTCTCCATTCAGTTCTCCCTGACTTTTAAGGTCTTCTTTAACTCGGTCTTCACTATGTTACCTTGGCCTACCCCTCGGTTGACTTTTATTAGGTTTCTACTTCGTCACATTCCGTATAAGTTGGACTTTGGCCCTCCAAACATGTCTGGCCCTCTTTAGTAGCTGACTCTTAAATGTGCACTGACCATTTACTAATTTGATTTTTTATTTAGTTTTTATTATTTTATTAATTTTTAATTAATGTACATTATTACTTTTATTTTATGTTAAGCATAATGATCGGCAAAAATAATAATTATTTATCCATGGTTTGATTGTAAAACTTATTATTCATCGCAAACGTGTGGAATAATACGCAATTTGTTAGGAGAATGCCATAAGTGTGATTTATTAAAAAATATGAAATCGGCGAAAAATAATGTCTGTTATAAATAATTATTTATTCCAAAATTGTGTCAAATTATATTTAAGAATAAAAATGCAATCATACCGGCCGATGTTGTTTATATGTATGACATATAAACAAAGAAAGATTGATGATCTTTGAAAGGTTAGGATTAAGGAGAATCATAAGGCCTTAAAATAATATTGTAAATAAAGAATACGAACGACCAACGTACGCAGAAATAAAATAATTGTGTACTGAAACCGATATAGTAGGTGTTCTATAAAGCTGAAGACTTAGTTGAGCAGGACATGTGTGGAGAGCGAATGATGGAATGGTAAACAAGATCACAATGTGAAACAGTGGCATACAAACGGGGGGGGGGGGTAGGGGAGTTTGAACATTGGCCGTATTTTTTTAAAATTATTCCAATAGTTTAATAATAATTAATTATTGATTTTATTGATTATAATTTAGTGGTTTATACGTCATTAGTTAGCAGTATCACGGTTATCAAGTTGGATTGGAACACGACCATAGAACATGTTTTATGACACGACCGCGCTATCAATTTAACAATTTGGTGACAATTTGTGATAATGTGGTTTTTTAAAACAGTACAAAATGTGTAATTATTATGACTATGGGGGGTGTGGCGAGCATAGCCTCTCACTTTTGTATTCTAGTAAATTTTCAGAGCTCTCCCCATTGAAAATTCGTGAGATCGCCACTGATGTGAAAGACAGATCGAATAAGACCAAAAGGACAACCAAGACAATGGTGGAGTGACTGTGTCAAAGATGATCTGAAATTTATAAGAATCAGAAATGGAGAAAAGCTATCATTGGATATGGAGGCATGTCGAGACATAATCAATCCAGTGATGGGTTTAATGACTCCGAAGCCAATATGATACAACCTTAGATAATAACATGGCGCAGTAACAGTAATAAATTAGTTATCGTATTAAAAGTAGTATGATGGTACACATATTTTGTGATATGCGTCCGTGTTACATAGCTCGTTTTTTTTTTTTTTTAACAATCATCATTACAATTTTATACTTTATTTACGACAATGGTTTAAACTTTATTGTAAATTAATAATAAATAATTTATCCGTTAAATAGTAATCCTTTTTCAATGAAAATATCATGTTTCGAAAAAAAAATAAAAATAAAATTCGTAGTGTAGAGATTTTTGACAATGACAAAATTTTAAAGGTAACATTTAATTAAAATAACGCGTAATATATGAAGAACAGATAATACAGATCACGGGACCGTTTTTATTACAATTTGCACGATCCAAAATGCAATTATACTCATTTTTGACACTCTTTAAGACAAATAATTTGAAATATTGCGACTTTCTTGAATAAAAAATTAAATAAAATAACATACTATTGTTACAATTTTTCGTAATTTCTAATGTACCATCGGTTCAAAAATCTTAAATGCCATTGAAGCATTCGTAAATAACAGTAATAATAATAATAAATAAATAAATAAATAAATAATAATAATAATAAAAGAAAATAAAAAACCAATTAAATAAATAACAGAACTTTGATGTACTGTAGAGTTATTTATTTTATAAGACTTTTTTACACATTTTATTTACGTCTTACATTAAAAAAATATATTGTATTATAATATAAATTATATTTAAATATATTTATATATAATTAAATAAAAGAAAAATGTCTGAAAAAATATATATATATTATAATATCGATGAAAATGGTTACTAAAAACAATGAATCAAATTTCATCCACTTGTCGAGTGACATATTATTGTTATTACACTTACAATATATTGATCACAAATCATAAATTATTAAAATATATAGTATTCGTAATAAATATCCTACTGTCAGATTTAAATTCTACTGGAACAAATTTCATATTCTGAGATGTGAAGTTATTTGAGAATACTTTTTATTTGAATTCGAATAATTTTCAAATTTATGTTTAAAAAATACATGTATATCAACAGTTGTACATTATAACTCACTAACAATTAAATATAATTTAATTATAATAAACCTTTTTTAATTTTATTATATTATAACAAATGTGTATTGGCATGTTTATATTTGTTTAGATTAAATAGTATATTCAAAGATTTAATTCAATTGGAAAATATGGTATGTAATATTGTAATGTTGATGATTAATAGGGCTCGTAAGTTGATGCATTTTGCATTTTTTTTTTTTGAAACTTTTTATACGATTATCTTCTGGCCATAAATGTGTTTCATTAGCATGTAAATCCGAATAACTAATTTTTATTTTGTATTTTTTTTTTAATTTTTTGTTGTTTATTACTTTTTAAATAATTTTTTGACATTTTTATGTCATTTTCCCACATGTTTAGTCATTTTTACAGATTTCACACTAGTTCACTTCTTATCGTTACTTGTTGATCATTATGTCGATAACTTCAGACATCCGATTTTATATTACCAATTACATTTGTCGTTGTAGTGATATACATAAATCTTATTATTTATTCCTAATATTCGATTAGTATCCAATTTTATCTTGTCGATTACAGTCGTTGTATCATTGTTGTTTTGTAGTGAATAGTACCTATTATATCTAAATTTTATTATTTTTTCACATAATATTTTCAAAAATGTTTAAAAAAATGTATTTTTATTAATTTAAAACAAATATTTGTAATTTTCAAAGGACATTTTTTTTCATTTTTATTTCATATTTGCATATATTTTTAGGTCATTTTTTAATGTTTTTAAGGTAATCAACTTCCTAGTCCTAATTATTAGTATAATACCTTGGTTAAATTTTACAAATAAATACATCGAAATTAAAAGCCAGTGCGGTTAAACGGTAAAAAAAACTTAACCGTCCAAGATCACGAATGTTATTGTGACCTTATAATTTAGAACTACGCATTTTGTAACATTAAAATAATATTATTGATTCGAGACATTCAGCCGAAAAAATGGGCACGTTTTCAGCAATGACACTGAGTGTTATATATTTCCCACGTGATATGAAGCGAGTGGAAATCACCCACATGGGTGTGCTAATAAGTTCTAAAAAAATGTACCGGTACATAAGTTCCTTCATGAAAAAAAAATACATCTATAATAAGAAAGCTCTCACTTTATTCAGACTTAAAATTGACAACTGAAATTATGTAAGAAATTACGTACATACATATAAAATATATAATAAATTTGAAGTTTTTTTAAACGATTTATTATCAATGTTTCGACTCAGAAAGTTAAGTGCGTAATTTTATCGTCACATAGGAAATTTCATATTTATACTTTTTTACGTGCCGTAAGTTTATTTTTGTTCACAGAAAAAACTTACTCACCACCAATATATTTTTATTAATATAGTAACTGAAATAAAAATCAACCTGTTCTGGAATTGGTTAACTTAAAAATTTGGAAACCTTAACTTTAATCGGATCCTATATTTCAAACAAATTAAAAACCATTATTTTAACTATAATCTTAGTTAAACAATGCTTAATTTTTAATAGTAATTATAATAATATCTTGTAAGTTCAAAAAACTTAAATAAATTAAATATTAAGTATAATAAATAATAATATTAATTCAAATTTGTACGATTTGTAAATGTTTTAAATTCTGAGTGTAGTGAAGATGTGCATTTTTCTCAGTAAATACTGTTGGTTAATAAAAACGCTACAGTGTATACATATACAATCATTGGTGTGCTCAAATTATTTAAAATAAATACATTTACACTTTACCCTGAGAATAAAAATTAATTTATATATTACTTTTGTATGAATATTTTATTTTTAAGTTTTAAAATGGAGTAATTAATTAATTTCTGTAGCTCTCATAGCTTAGTAAATTTTAAAAAATATTGATGGGCACATTACTGCCTATAAAAGTATTTATCTTTTTTCTAATAACTAAAAATAAATGGTATTTTTCAGTATTAACCGACTTTAAAACCATTTTTTTTTTTTTTTTGAAAACCTAGACTGAAACAAAAAATCCTAATAGGTTCCAGTCCCTGGCAGTAAAAATATGAAGCCACTTATCCGCTTTCTTTCGTGTCGTAGAAAAGTCGATTTGTACTATGCCGTGCCACGTACTTTTACAGTACCTATCTTATACTTTTTAAAATAAAATCTTCATTACATATTATATTATTTAATCGTAAATAATCAATTATAATCGGTAACCACACGTTCAAACTAATTTCGCGGTAACGTATTATGATTACTTTGGTAACGTGTAATGAATTCCGTATACAGCATACACTACCGGGTTCACCTAAATGTGATCCCGTGATTCAACCAATTGGAGACAATTATTTTATATGATATGGCGGAGTTTCAAGACCATAATGAACCATGGTAATACCGCATGAATGTTCTGAACTGTATTATAATATATTTGCCATTGCTCGTCCCTTACGATGTTCAGTAAATTGAATCGAGAACCGAGTGCAGCACCTGGGCTTTTCATCTTTACAACGTTTCGGCCATGTACGGAAAAAACGGTCGCGAAAGCTGCGCAAAATCGCCCAATGATACATTATAAATAAACAGCACAATTCTGCGCCGGCTTTAGTGATATCGCTATCATAACGCTAACGGATCGGGCAAATGTGTCGTCGTCGACTGCTGGCGATAAAACGGTAAGACATCAAAATGGTTATTATTATTATTATTATTATTATTTTTATTATTACTTTTGCTATTAATATGACATATATATATATATATATATAAGCGTGCGCTGTACATAAAAAATATGTTGCTACCTATTCTGAACAAAAATAATGCTAATATTTATATACCTTATCATATTTTAAAGATAGGCATTAATATTGATGGCCTTCCTATTTCTAGGAGTTCTAAATCACAATTGTGGCCAATACCAATTTCCATTTTAAATTTTAAAGAGCTTATTAATAATGTTATAGCTGTAGGAATTTATCATGGATATACAAAACCTAATTCTATTGAAGAATTCATGAATCCATTTATTTTAGACCTCTTAAGTATTATGAATTCTGGTTTGAATGTTAATGGAACTCTTATGAAATTAGAAATAAGTAATTTTGTATGTGATTCTCCAGCTAAAAGTTTCCTTTTAAATGTGAAGTCTCATAATGCATATTTTGGGTGTACTTCAGCTAGAAGAAGGTGCATATGTAAGCCATAGAATAGTGTTTCCTGAAGTAGATTCAACATTAAGAACTGACTATTCTTTTCGAAATAGACTTAATGAAGATTATCAAAAAGGACTTAGTCCATTGGAATTATTGCCAATTGATATAGTAGATACTGTTTGTCTTGATTATATGCATAATGTATGTTTAGGTGTAACAAAAAGATAAATTGAATTTTGGTAAAAGGTAAAAAGGATATTCGAATGGTTGATAGTAATATTCAAGAAGTGAATAATGCATTATTAAATATAAGAGATTATGTACCATCTGAATTCTGTCGTCTACCTCGACCACTTAATGATATTGAATTCTGGAAAACTACAGAATTAAGATTTTTTTTATTATACTCTGGTCCTATTGTTTTAAAAGGCAAACTTAAAAAAAACTAATATTCTCATTATTTACTACTAGTTTTTGCCATTAGGATTTTATTATGTACTGAAACTTGTTTTATATTAAATGAAAAAGCAGAATTTTTACTAAAAAAATTTGTTCAGGAATATTCTATATTATATGGCAAACATTGCATATCTTATAATGTACATAGTTTAATCCATCTTCCTAAATTTGTTAGAACTCATGGGTCATTGGATAATTTTAGTTGTTTTCGTTATGAAAATTATTTACAGACCATAAAAAATTCCTTAAAATCAAATAAATACCCACTTCAAGAAATTCATAACAGATTAATAGAAAAACAAAATTTAGAACTATCCCAAAAATATAAGATTCTTACAATGTACACCCCATCCAATGAAATAGAGCACAATACATTTTCTCAATTTTATTGTATAAATGATAAACTCTATGAAAAAATAATTTTTAACTATTCAAGATTAGCGATAGATATTTCTAAAGAAAAAAATAGATATTTGTTATTAAAGGATAACTCTTTAGTTGTTGATAAAATTATTAAAAAAAATATAAGTCATAACTTAAATTTACTTATAAGAAAATTTTTAAATTTTAAAGAGTTTACTGAAAACCCATTTTCATCCATAGATGTAGGCTTTTACATAGTCAACATTAATGAACTATCTAATAGTTATTTAATAAATATTTCAAGTATTAAGTATAAAATGTTCTATTTCTGAATGTATGGCACTTCATCAATAATGGTTACATTATGTCATGATGTACAATTTTAATTTGTTTATTTTGTTTGAAAAATTGAAATATTATTTAAATGTATACCTTTGTAATATTTAATTAATTTTGATATATTTACTATTTTATCTGTTATGACTATATTGTATTTATTATTTTTACTTTTTATGCATTGTAATACAAATACAAATGTAACTATAATACTAATGTACTAGGTATTTATTTTGTTGTTTTATTAAATTTACTACAGTAAATAAAATATTTTTCAATACCAATTGTTTTACTTAATGTTTTATATCTATTATAAATTCTTATTTTATAGTAAGCAGGGTGAACTTTGAGAGTTAATTTATTCTATAGTTTGTATAAAATATATATTGACAAGTGTTAAAAGGATTAGGTGAGTTAAGTATTTACAATTAGTGTAATCGCATTTAATTTGCTTGAAATAAAAATTATTTATGAATATATTTCATAGGGGAAGGTAGGGGGATCCTAACTGTATGTTCATTTTAAGTCACAAAGGAACATATTATATTAATAATATATAATTATATAATAATATATATAAGGAACTATTATTTGATAGTACCTAAAAACGTCCCAGGAATAGTTATTAGAAGAACATTTTTGGAGTGTTTCTAAAACACTATTTATGTCATAAATATCTGATAACAGTTAAATAATGTTTCACATCATGTTACAAAAAACATGGCATAAGGCGTTTCTATGCTGTTTTTGGAATTCTTATGTATGTTCCATAGGAACGTTTCAATGTTTTTTTGGAACGTAATTTTTATGTAACTGAAACATTATTTTGTACAGTGGGAGGCAAATGCATCATGAGTTGTGAATAATTGTTATTATATTGAATTATAAATTACCTTCATAATAATAACCGTTCAAACATATTTGGACACCGGTACGGATTAAGGTATAAAATTATGTTAAGTTTTATTTCGATAATTTGTTTTTGTTTTCTAAACTATTAATCAATCAATCTAGAGCATATAAGGGGAAGATGATTTAGTGAATTCTGAATAAAAATGTATAAACCTCCTAACTGTAAAAATAGAAGTAAGTATAGTTATAACATTATGAGATATATATTTAAACGTATCTTTTTAAATTAAACGGGATTAAACTTTGCTTATGTCATCAAAATTATTTTTAAAATAAAATAATATAGTTAAAATACAATTTGCTATCGGAAAAAAAATTTGTTTACAAACAACGATTCCTTTGGAAAGTAAGAAGGTTATCTTATAACTAAAGACAAATTAATGTAAGAATTTAATGACTTAGAAACAAACTAACGAAGTCCTAGACAAAAAACATATTTTCCTAATACAATTTATGATGTTATAAATATGTAATAGTCAGTCTGGTATTTATATAGGTACTTTATTATTATGCTCGTTTATTTCTCAGTCATATACTGCATTGTTTTTGATGTTTCTAGATTTGTTCATAAATACGTTATTTTCCTCTTGATCATAGTAATATTTGAATGCCCATCTAAAATTGAATACTGATAGTAATACTTTTCTAGATAATATTATTCTCCAGTTATAAACAAATTACTAATTTTAGTTACTTCGTCTTCATTTTAGGTATGGTTCGAAAAATTGATTGATAATTGATTTGAGACTATTTCAAACAAAAAAATTAAATTTATCGTCTTGTTATGAGTTAACGCGATTCAATATTAAATAATTCTGTAATAGTAAAAAAAAAAAAACAAATCGTAGTAATATTTCCATAATTTTGTAATCGAACAAATCAAAATTCGTTGAAATACATTGTATACTAGTATTATATTATATAAATTCCATACCTCAAATGTTTCGAATACATATACTTATTTACTTATTCATAGTCACATGAACAGATATACTCGTACAATACCTATGTCAGTATACTTAATAATGTCAAAGTTATAATTTTTAAGATCAAAAAAAAAAAAAAAATATAACTAGAACTATCACGAGATACTTGGCAGGTATGTAACATCGAAAGTATTTCGTATAAAAAATATGCATTAATACATTAAAGGAAACAAATATAGCATAAATAAAAATATAATATTTAGATTTGTTTTTGAAAAATTATTCTTTATTTGCAAGATATATACTAATCTAATACCAAAATTAAAAAATTAAAAATTACTCGTCAGAAACCTATCTGTTTGAATCTGCTATAATGCAGTCATTTTTATTTTATTAAATCCTGAACCTTACATATGCAAAAGACATTCAAATCTAAATTTAATTTAATTGTTGGTTTTAGTTTTTATGACACAAATATTTCAAAATGTACAAATTTAGAACTATTTATAACATATTGTGTACTCGTATATTCATGACGAAACCAGAATTATTGAATTGGAGGGGCTAAAAATGGTTTTGGCAGGGGCGTAGGATATTTCTGTTGGGTAGGCCCACTATAAAACTACTCACCAACGGAAATGGGAATTTTTCCGATTTTTTTATTAGCCTACCATAATTTCAAAGTTGTCAATGATTCTTATTTATCTGTCAATTCTTATAAATAATTGAATAATAAACAACTTGAAATAACAAATAACAATAAATAACAAATTGAACGAAAAAATAAATAGATAGTTTCAAAAGATGCAATTTTTATTTAAGTACCTAAATATGAGAGTTTTATGAAATACAATTATGAATATTGATTAATATACGCATTTTTAATTTATTCTTGAAGTAAAAATTCTAATCTTCTTGACAGCAAACTCGATAATAACAGCTGATGGGTTATCCATAAATTGTCACTTATTTTTCTTTCTAAATATTATTGGTTTTATTCTAGAAAAAATCTGGATAGGCTCGGGTCTACCATGCCTACCTACTGGTTACACCCCTTGGGTTTGGGCTGGTGAGATAAGAAAGGATCGGTTCATCCTTCGCCGTCCCCCTTAAGTTTATAAATGTATTTCCAGCCTTTTAAAATAGTGTTAATAATATTGATTAAAATAAAATTTATAAATTAACTGTGGTCATCGTGATGATATAACATGGTATAAAAAACTATAATGTTTATACAATTTTAGTGTTGGATAATAGTTACCACAACATGCATGATAACCGCCAAAAATATAGTATTAATCATTGTAGAAGTATTACGCTTATATACCATAGACAAGCACCCGTTATTCGTCAAAATTTAGCACTAAATTTCTAAAACACTTAAATACCAAATAGTAGTATAGTATGTTACCACACATCAACATGACTCATAAGGGAGGACTATAGTCCCATTAAACCCCCTCCCCTTAGCTATGACATTGTATATGCCAATTTTATTATTGGTTTTGACGATTTATTTCCTTAAATATATTTTGTGTTATGCACAAGAAGGACACTCTATTATTAAGGTAAGTGATTTGATTTCGGTTTAATTATTATTTATTACATATCTACCAATATCTAGTAATTAGTATTAATACAAGTATTCAATATACATAAAGCCTATCAAGGATCTAAAAATCTGTAAAAACTAATAACAATATTTAATACATTTTTTTAAATCAATTAAGTTGTACTTTTAATGCTATCGACACATAAAAGTTTCACGGAATTTTTGACACGACGTCACGGCATTATCTTCAAAAATTCGGTTGTTGTTGAAAGTGTTAAATAAAACAATGTAATAACTCTTTCCGGCATTATGGTTATTACTGTTAACCACATAATTTTTAGTTATAATGCATTTTCTAAAAATATATTGGTTGAATAGGTATTGCCCCAAGCATTTTAGGTACCATATTAATTAACCACCCTGCGCTAAAAACACAGCCTATAGCACTCAAATAGCCAACGTGATAAGGAAGAGGGGGATCGCCGTGCCAATTGTAGAGTGCGTTGCGAAGTGTCAGCACGTCAACAGTCAGTCAGTCTGACTCGCCATATTAGATGTTACACATCAAAATAAAAAATGTTAATTAAATATCGCTTGTAAAACTGCTGACACAAACTAATGTTTTCTTATTCGCAACTTGATTCTTAACGAACTGCTGTCGCACGTACACTTCTTGTTTTTAATAATAATTATTCATTGAAATTTGTTCAACCCACGGTAAGAAGCGTCATAATTTCAGTGGGTCAAATATAATTAGTATCGTCTTGATTAAAAACTTTTAATATCTTAGAAAAAAATCTAAAGATATAATTAGTATTCTTAATGAAAACGAGCAATTGCATTATATTTAATTTCACTGTAAGCGCGAAAAATATAACGAATGTGATGCCAGTCAGGTTCGTAAAAACCATGACCTAGTGTACACGTGCAACGAAGTGAAAAGTCGAACTAGGAAAATGAAACTACTGCCGAATAACACTATAAAAGATAATAAAACACCAGTAAATTTCGATATTTTCTGAACATGTTCCACGTTTGGAATGCAGTACCTCTTTATCATGTTCCAAAATGCAAAATGTAAAATTAAAAAAAAAAACCAAGATGAGATTAAAAAAACTTATATAAATGACATAATAACGGTGTACTCCTGTAATATACACATTGCGTTATTTTAGTTTTCGAATTTAGAATTTTAATATAATTGCTTTTAAAAGGGTATTAAGATTACGTACGAACAATATTCTACATAATTATTGAACAAATTTTTAAAATTTTCGTTGGATAATACACACGAATAAAATCCTTAAGCAATATAGTTCGTAATATACAATATGTACTGCTTATGGTATTTATGAGAGGAATTGTCCAATGATGTACAAAGTTGCTCTTAGTATCTAAAAGACAGGTACGATGCCGAAAAAGAGCTGTTCCTTCCTACGACGACCTTTAAAAGTAGATGGCAGCCTTGTACAGCGCCGATAATTACAATTATTTTTGTAATATACAAAACGTATTTTTAATAAATGCTCTTAGGCCTGTGACGTGAACTGCAGTTAAATATGAACCTATCACTTAGTACCATTTAAAAATTACTTTAATATCTTTGTACTTAAAGTAATCGCATAAATCAATAACACGATATTTGTGTTAACATCATTAACCGTTTTTGTGAGTCCAATTAATACAATTTCGTATTATGTACTTTCAAATATTTCGCGTACACGCACCTTTACTCTTTATAAAATGTAAAGTGCACGTTGCAGTACATATATAATTTTAGCTCATATATATATTTATGTATTATGATTATACTCACTGGACTCGATTCTCAGTCATTCGGCAAGTTATGATTAATGAAGAAGGCGACAATTAATACCCGTGAGCAGATTATGTTTTCCGCGGCACAACAAAATCGAACGGTACACCACGAGGAGAAAATCGACCGACTGGCTGAGGGATCTCGCTGGTATTCGCTGTTTACCCGATGTCCGCCAATGTTCTCTGATCTAATAACCCGTGTTCGTGCCCACGGCCGTATGTAGAAAAACACTCAACGAAAAACGTTGTCGGACGGATATCGCTGTATAATAAATTATACGTCGCTGAAACGTCCGCGATCGTCGTCGTTGTAAGACGCGCGCATGCAATAAGCACAACGACGTCCACCCAGGTCGGTGCGCGCCAGTCGAACAACACGCGACTTGTCGCCGTCGCGTTGCGGTTTCTACCACGCGCAGGGCAACGGCCGACGATGACGCGTGGCAAACGGCAAGCCGCGGTGTGATTTCTCGCCCGAAGCCGGTCACGGTCGACCGGAACGCTCCGAACGTCGTGGCCGCGCGGTCAATCGAGACACCGCGGTGTCACCGGCGGCGTGCTCATAAGCGGACCTTCGGCCCAAAACTTGGCAATGCTAATATTGTTTGTCTCGAGGTAACCCCTAGGTAGGGGGGGTGTGGTGGTGGGGAGGGGTAAACACACCTGCCCTGATGTAAAAAGTTTTAATTCAGAAATAAAATGTATCGATTACAATGCATTGGAGAAAATTCGATCATAGTTTGAATTGGTATATGTTAATATACAACGAATTGTAGGTTACCCATGTACAGTTAACGAATAATAATACTATTTTTTTTTTATCGTATTAACATAATAACAATTCACTATAATTTATAAATAATTATAATGTTTTTCATATAATTTAACTAAAATTATAGACTATTTTGACTAACTTGACTCTGGCAAAAATTAATTTTCAAAATATTATTACTTTCTGTAATAAAATAAAGAATTTTTCAATCAAGATTATTTATTTGAGCTATTTATAAAACAAATGTATTCAAATTTAAATACTACAATATATACTGATAAATAATAAAAATCATATTAATGTAAATAATTCAAGGAAGTATAGAATTCTTAAAATATTACCTTGAAGGTTTGGTATATTATATAAAATTATATGTACCAATTACATTCAATCCAAAAATATATACTTCAGATTTAATGAAATCCAAATATTATTATTTTACGATCATATTTTGTTCGTAAAAAAAAAATATTTATATTTTCTTTATTTATAATGGAAGATTTTAAGACAAATCCGATTTTTTTTTTTATATATAAGAAATAATACCGCTGATTAAATATTTGGGATTTCTCAAAAGCTTATTATTTTATTTATAATAAACTAGATGTGCATACATTGGCTGTACTTTTATACAAGTGTTTACAAAAACAAATTATACTTATTATAAGTTCTTTCTTTAACTCATTGAGTATAATTAATTTGTATATTTATAAAACACAATAGAAAAGCATTCAAATCGATTTTCATGTAAACATAATTTAAGACTGTTTTCTTATTTATACAATTCAGGTTCTGCATTTTTTAGCCTTATATTTATTATAGCTGAAAGAAACGTTTCCTACTTCATTCAAATGCACATTATATTTTAAATTAAACTGATTTTAACAAAAATATTTAAAAAAAAATTATTATAATCATAAACCTAATTTTAAATCTAAATCCAATGTCAATATTATGAGTATAATATTTTTATTTTTTTTTTTATTTAAAATAAAGTCTTCAACATCTTATGGTTATTAACCTACAATGTGACTATGTAACAATGAGAACAGAATATACATTAACAGATATTTATAATTTACAATTTATGGTAAAGATAAGTGTATTGGAAAAATTTGCAGATTGCATCTGTGTTTTCTTCATTGAGGGCAAGTCGGAGGCATGTTGAGATTTTGAAAATTTTTCGTGCATCGGCGTATTTTGGGCATCTGGTGATAATATGGTCGATCGAAAAGTTCTCGTCGCATGTATTGCATAGTGAAGCAGGTTCCTTAGTTATGAGAAAGGAATGGGTGAGGTGAGTGTGGCCTATTCTGACTCTAGTTATAATGACATTGTCCCTTATTTTTAGGTTACAGAGAGAATTCCATTTTTGGATGGAAGGTTTGATGTTTCTTAGTTTATTCGAGAGAACACTTTGTTGGAATTTCTGTATGTAATGAAGTCAAGGTAGTAATTTTCGTCGCTGTTGTTCTTTTGAAAAAAATGAGCGAAAGATTCAGTGGCATTTGAAGTGGAAACTATTTTATTCTGGTTGTAATGTAATATATCAGGAATTGTTTTGAGATTGTTTCCTTTAATGGAATTTATTTTGTTCCCTATTATTTTTGGAGATGTTTTTGTGTTTATTGAGGGCGTGAATTTTTGCCAAGAGAGGGTTTTGCTATTCTTAGTAATGAAACGAGCGCTGGCCCTTGCACTTTTTAAAAGTATGTGGTCTTGGCATGATATAGTTTTTTTAAAGTGATTAAGTTTCTTTTTGTAGTTTTGTATGGCCTCGTGACAATTTTTATTTCACCAAGGGACATTTTTTTTTCCTGGAGGATAGGTTGGTCTTTAATTCGATTGATTTTTTGACCGCTTCTAGAATGTTGTCTGTGAAATGTTCTACTATTAAGTCAATTTTGTACTGGTTATCACACTGGTTGAAGTCTATTGGATTATTGCTAAGGTCTTGCTCGATTAATTCGGAGAATAGTTCCCAGTTGGGGTTCAGAAGGTTCCAATAAGTTCTTGATTGGGTGGGGGGAGAATGGTTGGAGTATTGGATTGATATTGGCCAGTGATCGCTGTTGTTATATGATGGTAGTACTTGCCACTCGAAAAGGGGTGCAATGTTAGAATTTGTGATGGAGAGATCGATCGCAGAGAAGATACCGTTGGCTGTGTTATACCTTGTAGGATCATTATTGTTAAGGAGGAAGAGGTTCTCATTGTCGAGAAATTCTTCAACCATTTTACCACGGACGTCGGTGTGGGATATATTGCGGCTATTAAAATCGCCTAAAAATATGAAGGGTTTGGGGAGTTGCCGTATAATATCTATGAGGTTTTGTTTTGTAAAAGATTTACTGTTCAGAATATAAATATTGCATACACATAAGTGTTTTTGAAATTTAACAAGCGTAGCTACTACCTCAAGATTAGAGAGAATAGGGATATTTTCGCTTTCAAGAGAATTGTTAACGAAAGTAGCTACACCTTCGCTTGCCCTGTTGGCGACAGATCTGTTTTTAAAATAACCAGAGTAATTTTTTGAGCTGTATGGATGTCCTTAAGGTTAGTTTCTTGTAAGCAGACAATTTGGGGTTGAAAATTATAGATAATACGGTTAATATCAACTGAACGTCTGTAGAAACCATTGATGTTCCATTGGATAAATGTGATCATGTTTAAATAATGGAGTTAGATTTTGGGTAATGTTTTATTGGTTGGTTTGGTTTATGTTTGAAGTCTGAAGAGTTGGTTCTTCAGAGTGGGGTATTGATTGAAATAGGAGTTTAGTTAATCTGTTTATTTTGGATTTAGTTTTTTTATCCATCATTAATGGTATTACTTTTTTGGCCATATCGAGGACTGCAGTAGCTTTGGATCCAATATTATTGCATAGATCGTGTATGTTTAAGTTTTTGTTCGAGAAGTTTTCAAGAATATATTTGAACGAGATTAGGTCAATGGAAGAGTCATTGTTTTGAAATATAGCCATGGCTGGTTCAAGAGGGTCATCTAACTCTTTAGTGGTCCTGATTGAGGAGTTTTATCTCGATCTGAATTTAATTTTTTTTGTGGTTTGGTTTTTTGAATTTGTGTTTTTAACAGCAAGTACATCCTTACCTAACTCAAAAATATGAGGGGTCGACGTGGGGGAGGATGGCGCTGACGGGATTCGGGAGCTAGCCTTTTGAAAATAGTTTGGTGTGTCTGTGGGCTTATTATATCTGTGAAATTTTAATCTTGAATGATTTGTTCATTATTATTATTAGATATCTCGCTAGTATTTGGAGTTTTTTCGACTTTTAGGCGCGTTGTATTTACTAAAAGAAGGTGAGGAATCGTGTTTGAATTATTAGTTTTTTCAGTGATATGCTGGGAGGAGATATTGGTGGTTGTTCATTAGAGGTGACCATATTTTCTGTCACAGGTGGGGTAGTATATATCGTCTTACAAGAAGATGATACGTGGCCAGTTTTTTTGCATAAAAAGCAAGTTACAGTGTCGTCCGTAATAAATATACTATATGAGGTATTGTCTAAAGCAATAGCAATTGATCCTGGAAGTTTAGTGAAATCGTCGGGATTTATATAAAGTTGCCTGCGAAAGCTAGTGATGTGCGCAAATTGGTCGAGTGGGAGGCCAGCTTTAAGCGCCGTGATTGGAGATGTTGTTTTACACCAAGTGTCATAAGCGCTTCGATAATGGAGTTGTTTGGTATAACAGGATATACATTTAATAATATAATACGTTTGGCCGGGTTGATTAGTTTGCGTATCGGTACCTCGATGTTATCGATAAATATAGCAGAGTGCTTATCAATTATGTCATTAGTTATCTGTTGGTTTTTGAGAAAAACGCAAAACCTATTATTAGATATGCGTGACGCGGAGATAATGTTGATTGCGTCAGTAATTTTACTGAGGCGCAATTGAATCGCTTATTACAGAAACCCCATAAGAGACAAAAATTTCGAAACATATTATTTTCCACTTGTTTGTATTTTTTGTATTACATGACATTACTTAGGGGTTTCTGCTCCAAACAAAAATTTCAAAGACGCGAATTGGCCACGTAAATAAGATGGGGCTTCTGCAAAAATCGATGTGTCTACTAAAAAGATATAAGCAAGTGGAATATAATATGTTTCGAAATTTTTGTCTCTTACGGGGTTTCTGTAATAAGCGATTCAATTATATACTGGATTTGTTTAATTCCGTCTAGTGAGTTTATTACGATAGCTTCATTTTTGGTGTGAGAGAGTTAGATGTTGTTTTAGCGAAGATTTTTACTTGCGTGTTGTTTGTTGAATGAATTGAAATTGATTGAGTTTTGTTGATATTATTGGTTGGGTGATTGACATGGATTGAGGGGGTTTTAGAGGAATGGATTTGAGTTGAATGGTTAGCTGCTAATAATTTTTCTTTAAGAGACAGTTTATTTGAGTTTAAACTGCCCAATGTTTTGGGCATATTGGTGTTCATTGCGAATGAACCTGGTTGTATAACAATATGTTTCTAATTATGTAAATTAGATTATGTATATTTTTCGTAGAGCAGTATAAGAACACTAATATTGGTAGATGTAAATACGGTTGTGATAAGGCTATCACACGTGATGCTCGGTCGGAAGTCAAACACGAACTGGAGTATAATATTATAAAGAGAAAATCCACTGTTATTTTTATTTGTTGTGCATCTAAGAATAATTTTAGACAAATCGATAAGTTACATAAAGTATAAAAGATTATTTATTTCGTTTTTAGTGCATAAATATTACAAAATTATTCAGATAAATGGTGAGAGTTGAAAAGTCATAAAATTACAGTCTTCGAATAAAAAGATATAATTTTACAAAGATTTGATTTTCTTTTTGAACAGGAGTATAGAATTCTATATTTAGGACTTCATACATAGTTCAGCTAAAGATGTTAACCAAGTCGCTCTTTATATTCCTTAATTTTTTATCGAATTATTAATATTATTAATTTTTTTACATTAGATTATTTTTTTTTGTATCAACACTTTTTAGAGTCTTCAGCCCTTCAATTTGTTACATACAAAATACTTAGTTCCACTAACCATTTTATACTCAGTGAAATCATATGAAAATCAACTTTAAAGTAAAATTACTAATTAACTTTCCCTTTATCAGTATCGTTAAATATTTTAATAAAAATTTAGTTTAAATGTGAATAATGACCAAAACTAAATAATTAAATTGTATTACAATTAAACATTTATGAACTCCAAATCTATAACATTGATTTAAATTTTAATGAGTATTCATGATTTTTAAACTTTAAGAAGGGTTTGATTGAATTCCATATACAAAGTATATAATATATATTATCTATAAATAAGGTATCTTATATTAAGATTTTGACAGATTGTATTATGTTTAAAAAATCTCAAAAAAAAAAAACCAATAACAAGTTTAACCGTGATTTAAACATTAACTTTTAAAACTTATAATAGTACCACATACTTTAACATAATTAATTTAACAATTTATAACTTGAAGGTAAGTAATTTTGTACCTTAACTTTAATAAAAAAAAAAATATGTAAAAAGTGTAGAAACGAGTTGAAACATAAAAAGTTTGCATTTTTTCAAATACTATAAATTTATAATGTAAATATAAGGTACACATAATGCAAAATAAGGATCTTTTATTGTACAAAACTTGTTTTTCCAAGTCCGATTTTGTGTGAGTACTTGATTTTTGTTAATATAATTGTATGTGTTACAAAACACAACAGTCAACTCTAATAAATAAAACGCAATTTTAACGACCAATTTTTAAAAAAATCGACGCTCGACCGAAAAGGCTCTGGAAGAATAAAATATCGACGGTATTATTTTGCTTTCAAATGTCAATATTTATAGCGAAAATACTGTCAAATTATCTTTGTTAAAAATGTTGAAGTTACAAACGTACTTTCAATGATAATTAGTAATAGAGGTTCTAATAGTTCTTAACTTATTGATGATCTTTATTTTGCTAATATTATTTTTAGTTTAGAAAACAATCATTCACAATGTACTTGTGTGCATTAAATATAAACATTTATATGTCAACTATAAATAGTGATAGGAAGTTATACTTGTAAAATAATTTCATGGTACATGGTACATTTATAACAAGTTGAAATTTTATATTCAATTGGATTCGGTGAATATTTTAAAACATCTATCATTGATTGATTTTTTCATAATAATTCTTCATCGTTATCAGTCACTTCAAATTTTTCTTAATCGTTCAAATGTATTTCACTTTCTAGTGATATTACTACCAAATCTTGTAAAGTTGAAAAAATAATTAATTGTTCTTAAATTATATCTGTTTGTAATCTAACAATTTTACAAACATTTTTGAAAACTTTTAAATTATCTGCATTAAATGTCAAAATTTTATTCCTTATATTCATAAAAAGCGAAGACATTAATGATGACTCTCGTGCTGGGCGACCTTCAACATCAAGAAGTTTGGAAATGGTGGCAAAAGTACGAAAAATTATTCGATCAGATCGACAAATGACGATAAGAGAACTTTCTAGTGAGTGTAACATTTCTTTTGGATCGTGTCAAACTATTTTGACTGAAGATTTAGGCATGAAACGAGTCTGTGAAAAATGGTCCCGAAATTGTTGTCTCAAGATCAAAAAAATCATCGAATTGAAGTTTGTCAAAGTTTGAAAGAACGAACACAAAATGACCTAGGGTCAGTGGCGTATACAAGGGGGGTGTTTGGTAGATATGACACCCCCCTTGAGCCGTATCATATATTATATTATTATAGGAATATAGGTAAATCGATAATACAATATGAAATATAAAATAATGCACAATACTAATTACATATATACAGGTTAACATTATCGCGATTGCGACAATACGTGACGAAAATTATTCGTTTACGTTTTCGTGCAACACAAAACGTTTAATAATAATAGGTATTGTAGCATCGAATACTGATATTCGAATAATTAAATATTCGAATGATTTATGGTAAAGCTATCCGAATTCGAATTTACATTACATCTCTATTACAGACATTATGTATACATATTAATTAATTAAAATAAAAGTTTTAGTTTGTACGTATAATATATAATATTTAATAATTATAATTAACACCCCCCTTCAGAAAATCCTAGCTACGCCACTGCCCAGGATTCATTAAAAATGTAATAACTAGTAATGAAACTTGGGTCTATGGTTATGACATAGAAACTAAATGACAGTCATCACAATGGAAATCAGTAACTTCACCAAGACCCAAAAAAGCTCGGCAAGTTCGTTCTAACGTGAAAACCATGTTGATTACTTTTTTCGATATTAAAAACCTTATTTATTACGAATTTGTTCCAACTGGTCAAACGGTAAATCAGATTTACTACAAAGAAGTTTTAATTAAATTACGAGAAAAAATCCGTAAGAAACGTCCAGATCAGTTCCAAAATCGATCGGGGTTGTTACACCACGACAACGCGCCTGCTCATTCTGCCTTATCAATCCGTGAGTTTCTAGCTGATAAACAAATTCCAGTTGTACCTCACCCCCCTTACTCACCAGACCTCGCCCCTTGTGATTTTTTTTTTATTTCCAAAAATTAAAACTGACCTCAAAGGACAAAGATTTGATGATATTGAGACAATAAAAAAGAATGCGGTAGATCAACCCAAACAACTTAAAGTTGAAGACTTCCAACACTGCTTCAAAAAGTGGCAGGAGAGATGGGACAAGTGTATAACATCGGGTGGTGAATACTTTGAAGGAGACTAATATTTGAAATATTATTTGTATATTTAAATAAATAAAAAAAAAAATCCCGGTATTTTTTTATCACACCTCGTATGTTATCGGCAATGGTGAAACTTCAGGAAATGTAACGATAACGAGACAGAATTTGTTAAAAATATAATTACTGAATTACATACTATGTGGTGAGATGTTAAAATATTGCATGAAAAACCAAGACATAGCCAGAATTAGGACGTGTAAACCAGGAGTGGAAGATATGTTAGCAACATGGATGGTAAAAATTAAATCAACAGATTGGACTGTAAAAAGTACACAAACACATTGGTTACCAATTCTAGAATACATTGCACCGACTAATTTAATAATACAAGTATTAATATATTTCTTCCTATTTAGGTTAAAAACAAACCCTTACCTCTCAGATCACGTTGATATTTTCAATCATCCCGCTAAAAGGCTGAAATCAAGAAGGTTTCAACATTTCTTGTTATTGAATTTGACATGGAGAATCAGTGTTAAAGCAGTGGACAGAAGTGATAGTCAACAACTCAATACACATCAAAGATCCTACTAAGTAACTTCCAGGTTTTGAACATTTATGCACAATTAAGACAACAACTACTTAGAACTGAACAAATTAGATGCAATTACATGCTTCATAAATGGGAGATGAATGTGTTTTCGCTTTGTGACTGCGGAAAACTTCAAACGGTAAAACACATCGCAGAATTCTGTCCACTAAAAAAATATGATGGAGGGGTGCTTGGAATTCACTTAAGTAAAATCATCGTAACTGAATGGTTAACCAACTTAGATGTCCGACTGTAAGTTATCATTTTTAAATACCAAAAACTTTTCTGTACTTATTTATTTTCACATATCTATTTTTTTATTTATTTTTACCTTATTCCTAAGCATATCCTATGCCATATGTTAGTATAATAATAATTTTATTTTTTGGACCACACATATAATTACTGAATTTGATGTAATCTACGTGATAGTGAAATACATGAGATAATTTTTTTTTTACGCTTAAATATTTCATCTACGTAAGAACAATGTACGAAAAATGGATTTTTAATTCATAAGACTCTACATTTGTGACTCGTAAACATTTTTTCGAATGCTGTTAATATTTTTGTTTCATTCTTTAATGTTTGCTATTTATTATGGATGACTTGTAATGACGTTTCATTCATGAAGCTCGTTCGAACGGAAAATTGACATTTCAAATTTTTAGTAGCAAGTTTTGTACATAAAATATGTACAACAAGCTGATAAATGTGCACATTAAAAAAGAAATTGAAAAAATAACCAATTTGAGAAGAATCGTATACTGGGGAAATCTTCAGCTTGAATAATAACATTATTACCAAGTACAGGGTTAAGATTCGTGTTTGTAAAACATAAATTTTGGTTTAACCGTTTAAATATGAATAGCTGTACATTTTCAAAAATGAATTATGAAATTAATATTATAACTATTCGTTGTATATTATACGTGGTTCATGCAGAGCAACCAGCTCCGATGGCATTACCGAACAGATTGAAATCGAAACTTTGACAATGGTGTATGGTAAGAAAAACGTCATTGATTTGATTTCAAGATCAACATCGACTACATAATATTCCGTCTACGGATCTAAAAGTGTTCTATATTGGCTGATAAACCGTTATTATCTAATCAGTACATCTGATTCCTAATCATTGAATTCATCGCATTGAAGAAAACGTGATACTCAAAAATGTGGCCTGAGTTTAACGTTCCATACGATACGAGGCTATAGTATGGGCGCATACAACCAAGTGCGTGACTCGTATAGTTGTCGTTTCCAAAAATAAAATAGATCTATAAATAAAATAATCATTAATTTACGATATTTTCGAAAAAAAAACCCCGATATTGTACAGGAAAAAACTATTTAGATGATTCAATAATGTAATTCCATAGTTAAATTTCCATTTTTTTTTAAGTACGAGAACATTACCTATGATGTAAATTTTTTATTTTATTGAACATTTTCTGAATAAATTGTTGATAATTTTTAATAATACTTGTAATTAATTCAATCTTATATCTAATACGTTTGTTGCTCTCATATCTATTAACGATTCGAGGAACAATCAGTAAAACTGAACTTGGTATTTACTATTATATATTAAAAATATTTTAATGCCATTTTCCATGTCTGGTTTATCGCACTTATAATACGACCAATTATTTTTCAAAAACCTTTTTCTTAAAAGAATTAATTTTTTATTAATGACATTACTATTTAAAAACTTATTTCGAACAACAAATATGAACATCAGATAAAATCGAAAAAAATCGAATTTTATATTCAAATGTATGCTATGCATGCCAAAAATAAAATTGATATTAACTTCTATAAGTTCAAATTAACATTTGTTTTAGTTTTATCTAAAAATACAATACAAGGTAATTATATTTTGACTGATAATAATTGTTCATATTGTGCTGAGTCTAGTCTTTTGAACTACACGGTGGCTGCATATTGTCTACTCAGTATAGAAAATATATTTTGGTAGTAGGTACTGCCTGTTTGATATTTAAAATTTGTGTGAATCAATTAAAAATATTGGTATCTTAGCAATTAGGAGAAAACTATGAATGGTGTTTTTTTTTTTTTTGATTTTTGGATGTACCACATAGGTAAATTGATTTGAGTATGAATTCAGGACTAAGATTTATTTTAGAAAAGTAGGTTTTTTTTATAGATAGTTAATACTTTTATGTATCATTTTGAATTCCTCCAGTAAGTTTCTTGAGCGTAAAAAAAACTAATATTATGTGTACAATTTTTTATTTTTGCAAATTAGAAAATTTTAACTTTAAATTAAGTAAAAAAGTAACTTGACTTCAAATACTTTTTTTCAAAGTTAACTTTTGACTTAACGTGTCAACGAAAAAAATATAAGTAAGTTTTAATTTAACTTAACTTTATTATTTTAAAATAACAACTTAACGAGTTAAAAAAAAATCGTTTACTTGCCCGCCTTGTTCATAAACATGGCTGACACTAAAGGATGGCGAACCAGGCATACGTCCATTGTCTCATAAGATTAAGCTGAAAATGGCCAATGTTTATTCCCTTAACAGAGCATATTTTTCTTAGAAGTAAGTAATGAGTATAATGAATATAGAATTTGAAAAAAAAATATTAAGGTAATTACTTATGGCATATATTTATTCTAAATATCCTATTATGTATTTCACCAAAAATATCACCAATATAAAATGTGATTAATGTTTTTGCTCAATAAGTGATCAAAGACTCTTAAAAAATGTTTCGAGAACCTGGAAAAATTTGGCGCTGGTTCCGCTTATAAGACTAAATCCAATATCATCTTTGTCAAACCAATACATTTTTTGTTTCACGTTCAACCATTTTTATTTCACAGGCATTTAAGTAGTGTAATAAAGATGTACAAACGTCACTTACGATAATGGAAAATAATATACCATGATATACAATTGAATTGGGTATTTCAGAAAGGACCCAACAGAAGTTTTTATTAAAATAGACTTTTCCCCATTTTTTTCATTTACCCATACAGACCGATATTTTATGAGTTAGAATATAATATTGGTTTTCTATTGTGATGAAAAACTTCTTTTTTTTTTTTTTTTAACAAAATATCGAAAAGGACTTATCTCAGTGATACGAGCCTTTTTCGAAAATATTTGATGTATGATATCTTATTGACTACCGCTGCTACCCGTCGATATTCATCGTTATTCATCGCGATCATAACGTTTACAAAAATAATATTATATCTACTCATGAAGTCATTTATAAATCATAATAAATATATTATAAAAAATATAAATTATAATTTATATTTGTTCATTAATACTACGTTAACCTGGCGAAGCCTTGTGTCGTTCTATTATTGGCAATAAAATAAGTAATGCTATTTTTGTTCTATCAAAAACAAAAGGACGATGTGCAAACATTCCTATAATTGAAGTACTCCCACGCTACTCCATTAATTTTACGATAAATATCTTAAAAATGAACGATCTAAAGAAGTTAAAATAATATATAGCTAAAGATTTTGTAAATTTTTTTGATAGAATTCTGAAGTGGCTAACAGATGTATCATCACAGCTGGACTTAAAAGTTGAATTTTTAAGCACACGAAAACTTAATTTATTCAACTTTATTTTTTTTAATTTTGAGGAAATAATTTTCTGCTTCAAGTCATAAAAATTAAATTTAAATTAAAAGAATAGTTTTGTATTATTTATTTCAATTACATGACTGTTTTAAATATTAAACCATCATCGATCTCGAAAGATTTTTTTAAATTTTTTAATTTTATAATTTTTTTCTTGTAATAAAAAGTGATAAAAATAAAATTACATACATAAGAGATATTTTTATATTTATTTTTTTTAATAATACGAGTAGTTTAAATTTTAGATCACTTTTATCCTCGGAAGAATTTTCAAAAAGACTCATAGAAAACATCATAGAAAACTTAATTAATCACTTTCCAATCAAATTTCACTTCAACAATATTATATTACATAGATACAATATTACAAAAAAGATAGTATACATAATAAAAGTTTGACATTTTTTTCGAAGAAAATGCTTAAATAAAGAAAATAATTATGAATAAAATCAGTTTCTTGAGTTTCATGAAAAAATTTAATTTTCAGATATAATCTTTTTTTTAAAATTCCCAATTATATGATATCAAATATTTAATTACCTTTAAATAGAACAGTTTAACCATGCCAAATGATTCCGGTCTCAGAAGGAAAAAAAGTAATACTTTTATAATTCGTGACTGTTTCTATAATGGAGTATATTTTGACAACATCAACAATATGATTTATATATTTTTATGTCAGGCCTGAGATTGTTAGGCATCAAATCTTAGTTAAGTAAAATTAGATAAGTTAAAAAGTTAATAGTCAAACGGTTTTCTACCGTGTTCATTGCATTGGTCAACGCATTACAACTATACGTTTGTAATTTTTTAACTATTTCGTGCCAGTTTCAGTCTTTCGCTTAACGTTAAAATATTATATAACGTACTGTTGTGCTGTTTAAATTATATTACTGTATGGTAGATAGATATTACAGTATTTTTATAATTTTAGAGAATTTCAAACATAGGAAATAAAATTATATGTTTAGCAAAATTATATCTTAGGTATTTTTTGGAATATCGTACTTTGACAATAAATGTTTGATGGGTATGTATTCGCAACCAACAATAGCAACTTACAAGATGAGAGGATTTCATGAATGATATCTATAAAATTAAATGATATTGCATATTTATGAATAATTATGGAATGCAATTCGAAAGAACAATAGCTCGATAGCACTGTGTTTATCTTAAATGGTACTTTTAATATTTTTATAGTACAGTAGTATTTTAATAACGAAATTAACATTAAGTGAGTTTTGTTGAGGATGAGTAGGTTTATCGTAACAAATATTTTACACTTACTGAGGCCGTAAGAAATATCATTGTTATAAGAGTGATTTCCGTCATATTATTATAGTCATGTATGACGAAAATCATGTTTACACTGATAATAAATATTGGTTATTTTAATTATCTTTATTTTTATATTTTTAAACAACAAAACACAAAAATATTTAATTTTAATATTATAGTTTACATAAGAACATAATGTTTTCGAAATTTCGTAATATCTTAGACGTCATAGTAAACACATTGTACGTTTGTACAATTTGTTTTTATTTATTCGATAACTATTTTTTGCCCCCCAATGTATAGAACTTCAAACTTTCCTTTCATTGATACGACTTCAATACAGTCACTTCCGGTCCAATCTATGCCAGCCTGACAAACACTTAAGGCTTAACCGATATTCAATATTTTCAATTCGATGTTCGTTTATCTGCACGAATTTAAAACTTTTTTGACTTCTTTGATTGTTTTCCCTTCCACCCTTTTAAAGAATCTCAATACGAATTCTTAATATAAATGTTGAATAGCATTGTTATCCTTACCATCATATTAATATTTTTTTATTATAAAATATTGTTGCTATTATTGTTGTTTATTAAAATTCAAATGTAAAACATGTGTAAATACCAAATGACATTGTATAATATTTTATAGTTATATAATGGATAGGTTATACCTAGATATGCTTAATTATTTTAACTGATGAACCGTAATCGTTTGTTTTAAAACAAAAAAAATTGAATATTAAACACATACACAAATACAACGCGATTAACCGTAATACTGGACAACTGGTAGCAACTGAGCTGCTTAGCATGTGACATATACTTTAGCATACATTATCTTTCTTCTTCTTGGTCCCGAGGTCCATTATTTTATGATTAAGTCGTCATAACTTAATAAACGTGACCGTGAGCATGACCGCGTTCTGTCGTTTGCGTATCCATCTTCGTGTACGGTTTCCAAGCTGCGACTGTGTTTAAGACTGATCTGTAAATAAATGCACTATCGTGGTTTTCAGTGTGCGAGTCAACAATAGTCGTTGCGTTCGAATATAGCAGTACTATGGAAGCATTGCATCGCATTGCGATTTATAATATTGCGTTAGTTGATATTATTAGTATTTACATTATTATTACGATTTCGAATCTAAAAATGTCCAAAACTCAATTTACTACAACTCATGATGAGATTTTAGTTGAAGAAGTTAGCAAAAATCGTGTATTGTATGAAAAACATAAAGATATAAATTTTAAAGATGGAATTTGGAATAATATAAAATAATAATATTAAATATATCTTCCGTTGTTGGGCATTAATGGAATTTGATCTTTTAGACATTTTATTAAAACACCATCGATATATTGATTATAATTATAATAATTACTAATATTATTTAATAGAAAAATATGCATTTACTTTGAAGTAATAGATAATTTCTCATCTGGCAAAATTAGATATCTTATTCTGTTTGAAGCAGGTAATTTTATATAATTTTTTATTAATGCCAATATAAAATGAAACTGATCATAATTTAACTGAAAAAATTCTCTAAATTTGTTTTTATTTTATCTTAAGTGGCTATTTATTAAAACAAGCCTTCTTTTGCTCTCGTTTTAAACAAATTACTTATTGGCTTTCTATATATATATATATATATAGATATATATTTTTGAAGTATACAATATTTCTTTTTTTTTCTTCTCTTTTAATAAATGTATCATTATTTTATTATTATTTATAATCACTTGTTCTATTTTCCGTGATCTATTAATGACAATCTATAAAAAAAATACGTGTGTACATAATGAAATATCGAGCTACACTAAATAGTTGCCAGTTCTAGCATTATAGCAGTTCAGTCGTATTGTTAGAAATCAGTAGACACTCAACGTTCATTCGCAGCTTGGAAACCGTATCTTTACACGCACCCCAGTCATACCGGACTAGGAGTTGTGGTGGACTAGATTCGACAGCTGGCGGTATATGTCGGCGCTGTTGAGTGCGTGTACACTGTACCTTCTATGTACACGGATATGATCACCGGGTTCGCTGTAATCGAGCTTTCGTTCGATAAGCGGTCTCGGGGATTTGCTTAGTTTTAGTATCTTCGTAATGATGATTCCGCGTGACGTCGACATACCGCCGTGTGAACGAAACACGAGAGTCCCTGTTAAACTTTCACGAACGACATTAAATCTCTTTTTTTCCTTTTTTTTTCGCCCCTCGACGGATGAGACAGGTAGTTGGAAGGGGTGGGAACGCGTCCGTTCATCCGTCCGCCCGTCCGGTCTCTATAAACGGCACCGCGGAGTATACGACAATATTAATGGCCTCAGTCACAACACACGCTCCGGAGTTTTACCTTTAATCCGGGTCTTACGGTAACGGGGGTGTTTTTCCCCGTACTTTACTTTTTGGTTTTTAAAGTGCCTTGAAAGCAATCATCAAAATAGTGTGTTCCGAGCTGTTCGAGGGGCTTATTAAAGGACGATCCAACAAATAAATGAGAGAACAACAACTGTAATATAGGTTATATAGTTGTAGTAAACATTTAAAAAACAACGGGAAAATGTGCATATAAATTAGCATACTTGTAAGACACGCGCATCAATGATCCTGCTTTGTCGGGGTTTTCGGCGTTGACAGACCACGCTACGTGATTGTTAAATATAATTTTTTGAATAGTCATAAATTTACAATTATTTTTTAACAAATAAAAAATCTAAATCGGTTAAATATACATTCTATTCAGTTAACCATAATAACAGAACAATATTTGAATCGCCTTTGACATTAATTGATGCAAGTCTAATTACTTACAATTAATTGTTTATGGACGTAAAAGAAACTCAAAACCAAAACCAGAACCAATATATTTTTCAAGTTGTTTAGGATCCCAAACACACATTTTTCAACCATAAAATTCGACTTTAAAACCAATAATTTTTTTTAAATTTAGATTCTTCTTGATGAGAATATTTTTATATAAATTGATAAATCACGATTGTATCGAACAAATTTTTAAGGTTTAATTGTTTGAAAATTGTACAATAAACTCATTAATAATTTTTATAGTCGCATTAATAATTGTAGACATACAAATTGGTATATTAAAAACAAAAATCAATATATTATGTAAAATATATTAAAAATGTATATGCTTTAGTTTGATTCACTCGTTATAAAAAAGTTCTTGAAAAATAAATAAGTGTTGCACATAAATTAATCTTATACCACCACAAATCGTCTGGCTCGTTCTTTACTCGAACCAACTGGGTAACAATGTGATATCTGTATTGTCAGTGGTTTAATCGTGTACTCAACAAGACATTATTTTAAAATCAGCGGTCACTTTTTGGATTTTACAGAATACTAATATTGAAAATACAATTGGTTGTGATTTTCACTCAGCAGAGGTTTGCTTATTTAGAATACTTTGATTATACTCTGCTGAATGCATTCAAGTAATTTATAAATCTAATAAACGTAATGAAATGGGAATGATGAGACTTTTCATCATTTTAATTTATTCAGGACCCAGAAAATAGATGCCATCAGTAATAAGTCATTTTGTATGAGAGACCATGGTGAACGTTTTGAAAGTGAAAGTGGCTAATCTTATTTAGATCATTGTCTTAAACATACATAAATATTAGAGGACAACAATCATAGTGAAAATATTTTTGGATATCATCACAAAAGATAAAATCATTAAGTCCTTTAACAGGAAAAAGTTTAAGACAGCGAGACAGCGACCAAAGTCAAAGACGAGTACTGTAGGGTAAATAAATTTTCATAAGTACCTTAAAGACACTCAGATACCAAATATATATTAAATGTATTTAATTTTAAATTTTATCACAGGAATTTAATTGGTTTTGTTATTGTGCTTTAACACGTTGACTTGTTTATGTGTATGAATCACATATAAATATTTTAAGAACTGATAACCGGTACCATTAAAATACCAATAAACGTAATTTATACTTAAATAATTACTATTCAATCCATCACAAGTCGAAAACACGATTTTAACTAGACATCTTACAAATATTCGTGACCAGCTGTTTTCTAGTTTTTGTTATTATTATTCAAAAGTGATTCATCCTTATAGTGTCCAGTCGTCTATTATTATATTATTATAATACTGTGCCGAGCATATTGTCCTAATCTCAATCACACATATAATATTAACATAGAACTCACGTTTCATGCACGTTGCACGGCGTTCAATTCGGATACTATTTAATGTGTCAACCGCTCCTATCAAAGGACCAAGACAACTCATAATGTATTCGATAACCATCATCCGGGTTTGTACCAGCCGTTGTTATTTGCGGAGCTTCCGAGTTGGGTCTCGAGTACTAGGGACTAATCGCAGATAGTGTACTACTTGGGTTCCGGATTTTTATAAGTACTACACTAGTTGAGTACGGAATTATTTTAGTTATTACACTAATTCTTGAATATTTTTTAGTAAGTACTACATTATATTAACATTTTTCTTCTCATTTTAACATACTTAGGACTGTCTATGATATATTTAAACCACAGGTATGGTTAAACATGTTTTATAGTTTTTTTTATTTATAGTTTCCATTAAAATATAAATTATTAGAATTGTGTTGGTAAAAATATTAAAAATACTCTAAATTGTATTACTATTATTGTATAATATTTTTATTACTTAATATTACTAATATTTTATTTTTAATACTTTGATTACTTAATAATACTTAATATTATTATATAAATTATACAATTTTAAAAAAATGTGTACCTGTTATCTAAATAAATCATACCATAGACAGTCCTAAGTCTGTTGAAATGGGAAGGAACATGTTAGTATAATGTAGTGCTTACCAAAAAATATTCAGAAATTAGTGTAAACCTAAAATAATTCAGGACCCAACAAGTGTAGTAATTTTAAATTCGGGACCCAATTTGGATGCAGCCGTTTTATGTTGTCTAGTGGTCAGATAATTTACCTTGATAATAAATACCGTTGTCTGTTTCGAAGAGAAGTCCGCGTGAAATTGTCCCAGCAGTGCAATGACACTTGATTGTTGTTTGGTTTCTAGTTTTAGAAATTTTGAGTCAATTTTATATTCAGTTTGTGGCCCAGTAAGATGTCTACCGTATACATCGGTAACTGTTATTGTTGGGGCCAATAACGTAAAATAATATTAAGCTCACACCGGTTACCTGTTATATAATGCGCAGGGGTGTTCCCATAGGGTAACTACATATACGCTGTATACTCTCAAGATTTTTTTCAATATTATGGGTATACTGCGTATACTCTCAATCACAATCGATATTATATGATTATATCGATCCATATTTTGTGATATATATATATATATATATATATATATATATATGATAGGTACTTCATAGTAATAATGGTACGTTTTTTCCGTCGAATCTTTAGATTATTTTTACGATGTATTTATTGTTATATGAATGGCTGGGCGATAACACACCAGAATGGTGATTGCGGGGCTATAACAAACCAGTTCCCTAAATTTATAACTGGAATAAACACTATAGTCTATAGTCATAGCTCATAATCGTTAGATATTCAGATATCAGGAAATGTCGTATCGCGTACGGTGAAATAAGTGGTGTACACAATTAATCATTAATCCGTTTATCCGTTACCAGTTTACCACCGACAGATAAAATTTATAATACGATTGCACTTTGTGCGACCTACTGTTTAACGTTTAACTTAAACGTAAATAAGTAAGTTATAAATTGTAATATTAATTATAATTTACTAAAGTAATATTTGTATTTGAGAAGTTTTATTAAACTCAACATTTAGTTTAATAAATTATCCTATACAATATAACGACGTATAACTATATAGAAATAGTACTGACTTTCTTTTTATTAAAATATGACTTCAAATTCTAAATGCGCAGGCGGCACATTTAATAAGTTTTTTATACCACGAGAAAAAAAACTAAAAGTACTACTAATATTGATATTTCTGGTACTAGTTCATTTTTAGTAACACCCAATGAAGATAGTTTTGATTTTTCTGTTGATAGTCAAATTCAAGATGTATTGAAATTATCCAACATTTGGCCGACATTATGGAAAAAAGAACAGGTGATAGTTTCATGGAAAAAATCCATGGTTAAATAGTAAAAATAGGAAACTAGGATGTAATACTTGTATTCAAGCTAAAAATAGTAATCAGTTTCAAAAATCTAACTCAGATAATAAAGTTCGAATTTCAACTGAGTGGGTAGGCTTTGAAATAGTAGCAGCTGGGAATAGTAGAAAAAATCAATTGGCTTCATTGAGAAATTAAATTAAACAACATTTAGAAAGCAAAGCTCATGTGTTAGCAGAAAACATATTAATGAAAAGCTCAAACAAAGTATGAGATAAGATGTTCGAACGTATATCTGAAACAGAAATGGATTCCACGACTTGGCTTTTTAAAACAGTATATTGCTTAGCAAAAAATCACCGTCCCCTTATCCAGTTTGAAGAACTAGTATAATTACAAGAAAGCAATGGATTAGACTTAGGCTCTTCCTTACATAGCAGACTAACTGCCACTCGAATGGTAAATGTCATTGCAAAGGAGATGCGCAAACCATTTATTTCACATCTCATACAGTCGAATTCGAAATTTACCATAATGGTGGACGAGTCGACAGCGCTGAGTACCAAATGCACACTAATTGTGTATATTTTATCATATATCGATGCAGAAATGCCAATTGTAGCATTTTTAGACCTGATTGAGTTAAATAGACAAGATGCTGAAAGTATTGAGAAAGCTCTTAGGTCAAGTTTAAAATGTAATGGAATATCATCATCGTTTGCATTAAATAATTGGATTTCGTTTGCCAACGACGGCTTAAGTGTGATGACAAGTAAGAAAGGTGGAGTTGCTACTAAACTGTGTGAGAAAATTCCCAATCTATTTACCTGGCATTGTTTATGTCATCGACTCGAACTCTCAGTATACGATGTTATAAAAGATTGTACTTGAGTATCCCGTTTCCAAAGCTTAATGGACAAACTATATGCTTACTATCATCAAAGTCTCAATAATTTAAGGGGCTTGGATAAATCTTGTGTTGAAATAGGCATAGAAATGAAAAAAATCGGTCGCGTCTTGAACGTACGTTGGCTTGCAAGCAGTTTTAGAACTATAAAGGCCGTATGGAATAATTATCCTGGAATATATTTACATGTTAGTAAAGAACATGATGCGATATCAAATGGCATACGAAGTAAATTAGAATCCTCTTTTTTTTAGAAGAACTTGGACTCTTTTACGATGTTCTTTCTGAGCTTGCAATATTATCATGCATATTACAGTCCAGAAAAACAACCTTAATGCGTGCCCAATCGGATATAAATAGAACCATTAGAATTTTAGAAAGTCTGAAAGCTGAACCTGGACAAAAAGAAAAGGAAATTATAGAAGCTATTCGGAAAGGAATTCATAAAGATGTCAATATTATTATAAAAAAATCAGGAGGAATCAACAGGCTACAATTTTTGCAGAATCTAGTTTACAGAATGCGGTATCGCTTATTTGATGACTCAAAAGATAGCACAATGCTAGAAGATCTTCAGGTAATGAAAATTGCAAATTATAATAATATTAAATTTAAATTTTACAATTATTTAAACAGCATAAATGGCATTTAAATTAAATGTTTTTTAGGTGTTTGATGAAGTGTTCAAAACAGCAACTAATGATGCCAAGGGAGAAGATGAAATTAAAATAGTATTACAGAAATTAGGTTTATCCGAATTTGAAAGTGTAGTTGACTTCCGTTTAAGAAATGCTTCAAGTTTCATGAAGGCGTTAACCATACTCCCGACTTCAACAGCTGATTGCGAACGAGGATTTTCAGATATGAACTTGACAATAACTGATTTGAGGACTAGTTTAAAAATCGAAAATGTGTCAGATTTGATGTTCACTCTACTAATTGCCCTTCAGTTGCAGATTTCAATCAACGACCTTATGTGAAGATTTGGTTGAAAGATCACCGTTCAGCAGTTTCAGCTCCACGAGGTAAGGAACGATAAGAATCAAACGATGAAAATAAGTTGTAGAAAATGTTTTTTACCAATGTATTTTCTTAATCTTTTTAATATTTGTAAAGATTGACGAAATAAAATACGTAATATAAAGATGATATATAAAAAATTTGGTTTAAAATTTTTTCCATATTATTAACACGCTATTTATCGGTTTTACTCTTATAAACCATAAGAAAAATATTTTTATTGTATTAAATGTTTATATTTGATGATACGAGTATAGTATACCAGGGGTGACAGGTGAGAAGCGAGAAGAGAAATATGGAAGAGCCAAAATGTAAAAAAAAAAAAAAGGTCATAGTATGGCCGCGGTTTGGTCACCCCTGTAGTATACTCTCAAAAAAATTAATGGGAATACCTCTGATAATGCGTACACTAAATGTGATTGCACCACCGACCGACTATAATGTGTATGTGTATATAATTGTGTGTAGCTTCATCAGAATGGTTGGGTTCGCCGCACAAAACTGACGAGGTGAGGTGGTGTGTGTGTGTATTTTTGTGTTGGTGTGTTGCTATAAACTAAGGAAAACGGGAGGTAACTAATAAATTATGCGAAGGTATATGGTAACTCTGTTGCTGTTTAATCGTTATAAAACAATAATAATAAAAAAGACAAATAAATAAATAATTCACAGCAACCGAAATAAATAAATAGCCTCTTTGGATCAATAATCGTTTGAATAAATTACACAAGTACAAATATAACAATAAATATAAATAAATAAAAAAAAAACTCACTAATTGATGGAGCGCGGACTGGCCAACTGCAACTACGTATTTAACTACTATAATAATATATAAAATAATAAAAATCGGCGATTTGCGCCTGCAAAACAATTAAAACAAAATAATAAAAACTGGCGATTTTCGCTCAATAAAATAACAATAATAATAATTTCGCCTATGGCGGCATAACACAATTGTATTAACAAAATTAATAAAATGTCATAATAAAAAATATAATACTAATTTGGCCTATGACGGCAATATTAATACAAAGAAAAATGTGCCTATAGCGGCTGCACAAAAATGTAATTAAAAAACGGTCGATGTGAACCCAATGACAGTTCGTACGACACACAGGCGACAACAATAATAAGAGCACCGGGCCTTTTACAATTATATAACTCGCACACATATAGACAGCAGACAATAACCGATAATAATTAAAAGTATAAACAATAATATGTGTGTGCGTGTACGTGTGTTTCGAGTATCGGTAGTGAACCGAAATAAACCGATGACTATGAGATTGATCACGGTACGGCGGCACTGCTGTGCACGTACAGTTATCTATTTAAATTATAGTTTGCGTTAGTGGCTCATTTTGTGGTTCTTCCTATACCAGTAATTTGATTCTTTATGATTGTTATGGAGTATAAATAAATTAAACAATAATGATAACTATAATTATTATAATGGTATTCAAGGACGTAGGATTTTAAGGTTTTGTTGGAAACTAAAACGTTTAAGAATCTATATAATTTTTTTTTATAATAATGCAAACGGAGACTTATAAATTCCAATCGTTTAAAATCATATGAAGTTAAATAGTTATCCAGTGATCTAGTGCAGCTTTTCTTAACCAGGGGGTCGTGACCCCCAAGGGGGTCGCGAAGGTCAAAAATAATAAAACGCTGATTTACAAAATATAAATTCAAATCAAATTTTTACCTATAAATGGAGAGGGGGGTCGCGAAGTGATTGACCATATTTTATACCTATTTTGGGGGTCGCGACACTAAAAAGGTTGAGAAACAATGATCTAGAGTATTTATTTATATGAAATTTTCCCTGGTATTGAAAAAAAAAAACGCCAGAGAACTATTTCTATATAATATAGTGATATTTCTAAATTTAAATTAATATTTAATTTTCTTTATTAAATTTTAACGATTGAAATAGGTGAAGTGAGAAATGAACTGATATGATTTATTTTAAATGGATAAAAATTACATAATAAAAAATATAATGAATTTTTTTATATATACTATAGTTTAGTATACAATAGTGTAATACATATGAAAAAATGACTGTGCTTATTTACTGTACATTTAAAAAACATTATTTGGTGTGCCAAGAAAAGAATAATATATTAGTTTTCTGAAGCTTTTCTAAAATTAGTCCTAAATTTTAGTTTTATTGATTTCATATTTAAAATACGTTTTAATTTTTAATGAGCATAGTACTCGGGGTTTAGTCAAATTTGCATTAAAGAAATAAGCATTGAAATGGGATATTTATGAAAAATGTAAACATTATATTTGTAATAACCCGAAAATAAAAATATAAAATAAAAGGAAAAAATATAATAAAGTAGAGATGTAACGAAATACAGTGGTTAGGTATAATATATTATGGGTTGTACCTTCCTCCTTGTTTAAGGGAAGGCTCTCGGGGTTACAAAGGTTCGACAGCCGATCAGCGCAACTGGGCAGTCTGGTGAGCCAAATAAAATAGCATTTACCTACTTGTATTGCAGCAGTATTATTCGTATGTCGACGAGTTGTACACTTACAACTAGTACTCGAATTGGGAAAAATTAAGTAGAGGAGCTCAGTCCACCGATTTGAAAACTGCGTTCCATGTGCGTAATTATTAGGGCTCGGAAGTTATAGGAGCTAAAAAAGGTAAAATATGCACGAAAAAATTGCAAAATATGTATTAAAAATGTTAAATATGCAAAAATATTATTCTGAATTCCAAAAATTAAATACATCAGATGTTGTTTACAAATTAATTATATACATAAAAATTATTTATAACTAAAAAAAAAGTATAACTGGTTGGCATTTTGACATCTGATTGAGCTGAAAATAAAATTAATAATATTTTTTATAAACGATCTTTCAACGTCAGTTGAAGTCATCGGACCATATGTATAAAATTTTAAGTCATCGCCTGTCAACTCTTCCGGAAGTCCATCCATTGATTTACTATCTCCCGTTAGTATCATAGAAATCTTCATCATTGTCTCGAAACCGCGGTTTTTTTCCAATACATATCTTAACTTCTTCTGAATGGCCACTCCTACATCACTAGATACCTCTTCTATTTTTTTTTTAGTTTGTGTAATTTCTTTTATTATTTCAGATAACTTGACCCCTTGAGTTTCTAGTGGCTTAATTTTTGCCTATAAAAATCCGTAGTTTGAATCTATAAAAATTAAATTAGGTTCCATTGAACGCTGGTTGACAAGGATTTGCGCTTTTTTTATTAATACAGCATCAATAGCTGTCTCACTACATCACGAATTTTACTGAAGTATTTGCAATAGTAAGATGTGGCCTCAATCCAAGTTCTCCAATGAGTTAAGATCGGCCCTGGAGGAAGAGGTATTCCAGGATTTACAGTTTTAAATAGTATAGTTCGTGAAGGGCTTTTAAAAAAATTTGTTTTACACTTGACTCTAATTTATCCACTTTAGGGTAATTTACACGAACTTCCTCAGCAACTCTGTGCAATCCATGCGCTAAACATGTTATGTGTATTATTTTAGGATAGAGAACTTTTATAGTGTCACCTGCCTTTTTCATGTAAGGTGCTGCATCAGACAAAAATAACAATACATCCTTGTGGCGTATACCATTAGGCCACAGTAAAAGCATTGCATTATCAAATAGTTTTGTAATTGTAGAGTAATTGGCTTTTTCATGTACTTCCGTTGTCAAAAGAAAAATTTTACCAGGACCATCTGACAACAATGTTCCCACAACTACGTTAGCGATATACCTCCCTTCCACATCAGTTGTTTCGTCGATTGACACCCATATTTTGTTTCCTGTAATATTTTGCCTTATTTCCGACATACATTCGTCATAGCAGTCATTTATGTATGTCTTTCTTAAAGTACTTTCACTAGGAACAGCGTGTAGTGTGTACTTTTCAAGAAACTTTCGGAATTCAGTGTTAGAAATTTTGTTGTTGTTTATGACTCATAAACATCAGTGTTGGGACCTATACTCTTATATGTTTCAAACTGTGTTTTAAATTCGTTACTTATCTGTGATTACGCTAGCAGTATATTTTTATACATATAAATAGATAGCTGAATTACCTGGCATTGCCTGGGGAAAAAATAGTGATTTATACTGTAAGTGATAAATAAAAAATACGACGAAAAAAAGCGGTGAATACAACATAATATCTAAATTGAAGTAGGCTGACAACTAATAAACCTCATACCTTTATTTAATAATAAATGTATTCCAGTTTACACACTGAATTGATTTAAAACGAAAAATATAAACTATTTTAATTAAAAAAAAACTATATCTAAATTATAGGCAGGGATTTCGGGGAAGGAATTTTAAAAGTGGTTACAGGAATTCATAGGAATAGAGCACTAAATTTTGGCACAAAAAAAAAGTGCAAAAACATGAACACTTAACCCGAGTGGGGCTGGGGACACGTGTCTCCAGCCCCACCTATACAAAAATGGATTTTTCGGCGGGGATTTCGGGGCAGGAATTTCGAAAGTGGTCGCAGGAATTCGCAGGAATAGAGCACTAAATTTTGGCACAGAAAAAAGTGCGAAAAATTAAATGGGTGGGTTGGGGACATGTACGTAGAAAAAAATAAGCTTATTACCCAACTCAGGTTGAATTATAACCAATTGAAAAAAAAATATTGAGAAAATGCAATAAGGTGTCATCCACGTAAGTGAATAAACCAAATGACGCAAATAATAAGCAGCGAACGCAGGGGGTCGGGCATATTTACAAGTTATATTATATTTCCTGCGTGTAGAACTGTGGAATATGACCGCTCGAAACAACTAAAGTAATAAACCGCATTAATTGAATTGTCATTTAATTACCTACTATAAAATATATTAATTAGGTAAGTATGCAATACAAATATTATTTAAGTGCTAAGACGTAATTTGTTATCATTTGAATCATTTTTATTAACAAAATTCATTCTTCAATATGTGATGTACAACTAAGCAAGGTTGGGCAAGTTAATGATTTTTTTTAACTCGTTATGTTAAGTTATTTTAAAATAATAAAGTTAAGTTAAATTAAAAGTTACTTATATTTTTTCGTTAACTCGTTAAGTTAAAAGTTAATTTCGAAAAAAATAACTTAACTTAATTTAAAGTTAAGTTACTTTTTTACTTAATTTAAAGTTGAAATTTTCTAATTTGCAAAAATAAAAAATTACTCACATAATATTATTTTCAATTTTTTAATTTATTGAAAAATTAGATTATTCCTCTTAAATCTATTATTATCAATTGGGTAAAACTGGAGTTGCAACTTTTAATATATGATAACATTTAAAATAATGGTACTTCCAGGTGTTTGCTACACAAAATTGAATAATAGATGCTAAGACTAGTTCAGGTATTATACTGGTACAAAAAAATTTCTATTAGTATGGTTTTTTGACCAACTGATGTTAAATTAGTACAATACCTACTGGCTTTAGATAACGTATTTTTCTCAATTGTAGGTATAGTTTACATGATATCTGCATTTATATAATATTACAAAGATTAATTATTTAAAATTCCAATATCCAAAATAATAATATTTAGGTATTTATACTTACTTAATAGTGTTTTAGGGATTGCCTGTAGGCTGTAATTCATAATTTATTGCAATAATAACTCAACTTCAATTTAAAAATAAATATTATGCACCTACTCTTAATTTAAAAACCAACATAAAAAGCTTAGAAATAAAATAAAATAAATTAACATCTAAACATTATTAAGTGTAGAGTACTTTGAACATATATAATTATATATAGATTAAGATAGTAATCGAACACAGTTATTAAAGTAATAGTGGTATCCTGAAAGTATCAAACTAAGAATAATAGTTATTAAAAATTACTCTACCTATGTAAAATATTATATTCAATTCTTTTTCTTATACACCTAGTTGCTTTATTAACTTAATATTTGAAATAAATAATTATTAAATTTTAGGCGTATAGGTAAATATTAATTTTTATTAAAATGATTAAAAGTACACGAACTAAGAGAAGGAAAATTAAAAATGAACTGGATATACTCCAGGAAATTGGTGTATCCAGAATATTAGATGAAGAAAATACATATGTATTAGGATATCAGGAAATTGAGACTCATCCTGTCTCTTCATCAATAAATTTTTCACAAGATTCTTTAAACCTAATCCCTCAAAATATTCCAATAAATTCCAATATGATCGAAATATTGTCTATATATATATATATATATATATATATATATATATATATATATATATATATATTTATTTTATTTATTATTTGTATATAAATATAATTTAATATTGTACTCCAATATTGAATTGTAATTTTCATCTTTCTTTAAAAACATTTCCAGATGCTGATATAATATTGCGTGTTTCACAATATTCACAATAAATTTTATAAATATGTGCTTAACTTTTAAACTCACTAGGTACCGATATATTTTTTTGATGAGAAACATCTGAAATAATGTGATAGCTGATGAGTAATGTGACTACTGGCAACTTATTTATAAATTCATTTATATTTTGTAAAATTTCTTCAGGTGTTTCAATGACTATTGGTCTCTTACCTCTTAAATCAATATTTATAAATTATAATAACTATAAACTAATATAGTGTTAATTGTTAATTTATATAAATTAATTTTTATTTCTATTTAGTACAATTAATAATACAAAAGGTATTCCATAAAAAATAAAACAAAAAGCATTATATTTTTACTGAAATAAAACAAAATTTTTATTTTTCACTCAAGTTATATATTTCATGACATTTTCATGAAATATTTCATGAAAATAAATTTCATGAAATTTTACAACCCTATTTATAATAAATTATTGTTTAATTTTAAAGGCCACAAGGTCGAAGGTATCATAACTAAAAATAGTAAACCAAACACAAATAATTTTTAACCCAAATTGACATCTACTGCAGGTACTAACAGTTTCAATTTATATAAAAAAATAATTAATTAAATAAATACATTTCTTACATTTTAATTAGATTTTCAAAGTTTGGTGTTAAGTTCACTAATACATTTAAAACATGAAATGAACAGTTTGATTTATACTGCTCATTCAAATTATGAAAATATTTTAAAACTGATGATTGATAAATCTTCTTTAATCTCTTCATTTAATGATGAAATTGACATATATTTATTATTTTCCATAACAAATGATAATGAACTAAGAGCATTGGAAAATAAAATAAAAGACATAGAATTTAGGCGAATATAGGTAATTATTTAATATTAATAATGATAATTTTTACATAAATATATTGTTGTATTATTCATACTATAATATTATATATACTTATATAAGTTCATAGAATTTCATTGTTAATGGGTAATAAAGATCTCGGAAATAGTGTCCGACGTATTATGATGAGGTTGTTCAGTGATCAGTTTCTTGTCAACTATTCCCTATATGGATTAAAAAATAAAATATCTTTTGCCAATTTATCCTGTTATCGCTTAGTCATAGGTAAAGTAGATATTTTTTATATTATACACTTTATATTTCATTAAAAGTATAGTCATAGTCTTTATACACATCTGTGTCCTATATTTTTTTTAAATACATTTCTGCTCTATATTTTGTAATAATATTATATTTAATATAAAATGGTAAGTCAATATTTACTATAGCTATAGATAATAAATGGTATATTTGGGTCATAATTTCAATAAAAAATTAAATCAATCTAAATGAATTGATATTAAACAGGACGATTTGTCTATGATTCATATTAACAATTTGATTTACTTAGGTTAGACATAAAAAATCATTAAATGTTCATTGAACAAAATATATATGAACGCAAAAGTTATAGTGCATTAAAGATTATTTAGAAGCTCATGATTAGTTTATTAAATTTATAAATTGTTCATGTAATTTGACACGAGTACACTTTAAATAGTATAGTATAAGTATCAATATTGATTATATAACTTCTATGTTTCAGATGCTTTAAGAATCTATGGGAAGTATAAAATGTGTACCGAAAAAGAAATAGATACACCATTGGCAATTAGGTTATCTCATGCCTCTTTCAGGGGAAAAAAGAAAAAAGAAGAAAATTAATATGTTATTTAACAATGTTATGATTATGTATTACAATATGTTATGATTATATATTATTATGTATTTATTTGATAGTTTCATTAATTTCATTTTTTTATACTAAAAAGTCTTAGCAAAAAAAAAAAAAAAATAATAAATAAATAAATAAAAGTGTATATTGCTTATGTCTATCAAAAAAAAAAAAATGTATTTTGCTAATAAGTTTTAGCAATAAAATAATAAAAAGTATATATTGCTATCTAAATTGAAAGTGTTATAAATGTATCATGATAAATTATATTCATTTTTTTTTTTTCATTAACTAACATGCATATTATTTATTTATCTTAACTCCTAACAATATAAATTTAATAAAAAGTTATAATTTTAAATTATACAACAACTTTTTTTCGATATTATTAAAAAAACTTAACAAGAATTTGAGGTACCTTCCATCTAATGTTCTGAAGTGTGGTCTGCACAATACTATTAAACATGGCAATGTTGTATGCAGTATATACAGTGAACCCTATCCTTTAACAGATATCTTCAAATGAAGAAGGTTTTTTGGGGTACAGTGGCAAATTATTTTCTTATTTTATTATATTATTATTATATTATTCAGAGGTTTCATTGTATATTTAATAAATATACTTTTTTAAACAAACATTGATAACATAATGAATAAATATATTCCAGAAAGTTTTTAAAATAATATTGTAAATTAAATATTGTAATAGTTTAATATCAAGGTTTTCATAATATTTTAGAGTACTAATAATATTGTATAATCGATATATTAACATTAAATTAAATTAAAACAAAATTATTGATTTTAACATTGTTCAAACATTATTTTTGTGGCCAAAAAATGTTTTGAAAATGTTAAATTAACATTTAATATTTTTTTTGGAATTAAATGGAAACGTTATAGTAATTTCAATATTAATTTATTAATATTTTATTGTTATTTTTTATTTAAATGTTCTTTTACTGTCTGGGTTGGTTCATTCAATGATTATTCAATATTGGGCAAATATAAAAAAAAACTTTTAATCAATCAAAAACTAATGTTGAATATTTATTTAATTTTCACAATATTAGAAAATAAATATTTGTGTATTATTTATTGAATACTTGATTGTTACTTAGGATTGTGCTTCTCAACGTGAAACTCACGTTGTCTTGTAGCTTATAAAATATTCATTGAGTATTGAGTATTGAGTGTTATGACAATACAATCAGTACATTTTAATAAAATATAAAAAAAATAGCAATAATACCTATAATTCATAAATATAGAATGATTAGTACAATTTATAATGCAAGACGTGAGTTGTAAACATGTTTTTATTAACAACACAGTCGCGTTATTGGAATATTACCATGGATCAACCCAAAAAAGATTTTAACCTCTACAATAAATATAATAATAACAAAAATAGCTAATTTATGAATGTAGATACAATGCCTATATTGGCGATATACAACTTATTAATGTTTTGGTCGACGGAGGGTGGATAAAAACATGCCACTGGAAAAATAACATTATTATCATAATAATAGCATTATTATTATAAATAATGCATAACGTGCCCGCTAGAGATTATCACTTTCTACCGCCAATGGTCTAATTATTTTTTCTAAATAATCATTATCAATTTTTATTTTTCAAAAATAACTTTTGAAGAATTATACAAATATTTCAAATATTTGGTTTTTGAACAGAAAAAGATGCTTGATAGTTCGGTTCAATTTATTTTCATGCCGAGTTCGAATTTTGAACCGAACTGAACATCAAGGGTTCGGTTTGATTCGGTTCAAAATTCGAACAGTTCAACCCATCACTAATTAAATTGATTTAATTTAAGCAGATTGTTGAGACCACCCAGTAACGACTAACGACTTAGTCAGTAGTAAATGATAAGAAAATAAGTCGGTTTAACTACTAACTATTGATTAATAAAACAACTAATGAATAATAAACCAGCTAACGAATAATAAACCAACGATCGCAGCGCTTCTCAACGTATGGTACGCGGAAAGCTTATAAGGTGTTACGCAAAGAAAATTTTCAATTATTAAATAAATTGGAATGAATTAATATTAAATACATATATACTTACATAAATTTGTATTCATGTATTTATTATTAACTGTTCAACGAAATTCGGTAGAAAGAGTGACTCATACGCTTGCGCGTGCACACGGTTTTTTATTTCTGTTCATATTTAGATTTCTATATTTTACGAGTGTGAATTTTACGATGTGTTACATTTTATTATTTTACAATTACATTAATAATATTTCGTATTTGTTAGCATACGGCATAATATATTACATATCGTTCGATTTCTACGTGTTACATTTTTATTATTTTAACTGGTAATATGTGACATATTGCAATACTAATCATCTATAGGTAGTCTTTTTTCGGGGTCATGATCTCTAAAACTAAATGTGAGTCAAGACTTTTGTCAATACCAATGTAAATACATGACATGAACTGGCATTCACAGATTGTATAAACTATAAATAAATGTGTTTTTTTCTGTGATATCGATGGTGTTTAATTAAAAGTGGGTAGGTATACCACAAAATATCGATAAATGAGTTTTTGGTATCAACATATTCACAAAAAATAGGGTATTTTGTTACAGTTTAAAATGTATATAATAGAATTTATAGAACTTTGTAAATTTTTCATTGTAAAATTAATTCTCATCAAAGAACTAACTTGAAATAATTTCCTATCAGAAATATCCCTAGCCGTAATAATCAAATTAAATCTTTCGGTCGAAATCGTGTATAGAAATACAGAAAAAAAAATACATCACCACGATAATACCAATTTATTCTTTATTTTACTCAGAAACAAAAAAAAAATTAAGTAAAAATTTGTCATATTGATTTGATACAACACGAACCGTTAAGAAATATTTCTGTATATTTTGATAAATATTATTTCAATGACATAAATAAATATATAAAGTGCGTTCATGATGATGAAAATTTAAAACATAATTAAAAATGATAAGGCTTGGTTTATATCAGTGTCGAACTTTTGACGTCAAATTTTGCGCATGGTTGCATTTCCCCTCCACGGTAACCTGCCACAATGTTTTTCACTCCGATAAAAGCACCACATCCACATTCATTCTGTATGTCATCAAGCTCAAAATATGCGATACTACATCCGGCATTTTGTTTACGCACAAAAACGCCCTGGAAAAAATTAAGAAAAATAAATTATTCTATAGATTCATATAACTAATCAATAAAAACACGAGGTGAAAGTATGCTATATTTTATTTAAATATAAATAAAAAGAATAAAAATTTATTTATTTATCAATAAACGTATTACAAGCAAGGCTGTGCACCCGAATAATTTTTTTGGGTTTCGGGTTTCGGGTGTTGCATATATTCGTGTTCAAACACCGCAATACAACATTTAAACAAACGTTTGGTTGTTAATAACCGTTTAGTTAATACGGGTGTTAAGTAGTCAAGGAAAAATATTATTTTTCATTGGTGGAGGGTGGTAAGCCCCCCTACACTAATGAAATATTTATATATTTTGTTACCTGCCTATGTGATAAAATATAAATTTCTTATACAACTATGCAACAGTTTTTAGACCAAACTATCATTATGTTAATTTCAAGCAATGGTGTAACTACGATTTATTTTCAGGGAAGAGGGGGTTATTTTATATGTGTATAAAACTTATAAATTATAATATCTATTAAAATTAAAATACTAACACTATGTCCTACTCTTAGTTATTGTGGGCATATCGTATGTGACAAAAAACAAACTATTTTGTATTCTGCATTTGTGTTTGTGGCATAGGTGGGAATTGGGGGGGGTCTTGAAGGGACTAAGCCCCCCAGAAATATAAAGTACAGGTCTTAGCCTCTTTAGTTCTAAAAATTGTTAAGAGACTAAAAATACAATAATTATTATAATTGTAAAATGCATTTTTTAATAACTGAATTAAAAAAAAATATTCTGTGATAAAAATTAAATCAAATTCGTAAAATTTTACTAACTTCTTTTCATGACTTGGAACGATCACAATTAATGTAATATTAATAATGTATAATAAAACCTGTACAGGTTGTTTTATTTAATTAATTAATAATATCTGTTTAGAACACCTACGCCAAAAATGTTTAATATAAGGCACTTAATTGTTTTTTTGTTTAAATTGTTGATTAAAAATGTCAAATTGTCAAACTTCGTAAATTGCCTTGTTGAAACAAATAATTGCGCACAGTGGTATTCTTAGGTATAATAAGCAAATAATGCTCAGCCTCTTCACAAATTTCACCAAATTTCCGCTTATGGTTTGTGGTGCATGCACAGTGTGCACTAAAATGCACTAGCTAGGATATAAAATAATAATTTGTACTTATGAATGATACGATGAAATTATTACATCAACAAAAATTTACAATTCACGACATCACGACATAGACATGTGTACTACACGCCATACACTGACAAATAAAATCGAATAACGCGAACAACAATTTAGGTAATCATACGTGAGACATCAGTTCTATTTCAGACTTACAGTATTACAATAAATAAACTCGGTGATTCGTAGAATACCTATTACCACAGAATGAAACAGAATGGACACTGATAACAAATTACATGGGCAGCATAGGACAATAATGAAATCAGTCAGTCATTTTATTTGAGGTACAGTAGGAAGTTAGTAACATTTTATTCCATCATGAAACGGTAGTAATATTCATTATAAGCTACTGCGCATTTTCAAATGTTACTAATAGTAGTATTATTTTTCAAGGTATTAGGTGCAATAAGAGTTTGAGATTTGGGGGGCTTATAAGTCTTATACTATGGTATGACCATGGATCAACCCCCAACCTTCTATCATTATCAAAAAAATATAAATTGTATTTTTGTAAATGTATTACAATTGTATTTGTAAATTTACTACAACAATGATTTGCATTTTATAGTATTATATCGATATAAACGTTTTTAATATACTAAAAGAATTTATATAAATATCTGTATAATACTATTTAATCATCGATGAATCTATTTTATACATTTTTTTTTTTTTAAACACTTCCCATTCTGAAATCCTGGACATGGGCCTGTATTATGGTAGACATACTATCTAAAAAGTGATCCACAAGTAAAAACTTCTTGGTACCCAGTTGGTCACCTTGTTTCACATTGTTTGGTAGATCACATATTGAACAATTACCATAGTTGAAATTAAAATTAATAACGAATATCAGTTATCACTGATTATAATCTGATAACAAAAGTACCTCAATTAAAATAGCCGCTGATTTCGTTGCCGCCGTGTTGTGTCTACCCCATGCTATTACCTATTAAATTATAATAATACGACGTATCCGCTTGGGATGATTTTAAAAATAGTATCCCAGTTGTTCACACTTGAATATTCAACATAATATACCATTGATGCACAACTGTAAATATGATGTATTGCTATATTCTTTATTTAGATACATTTAGATTAATTAACAATTTTGTATATTATTTGTGAAACTATACTTGTGAATAACAATTTTACTATTGAACAACAAATGACGAACTGAAATAATCACAAAAATACATACAAAATGATATATCACATAAAGATTGTAAAATAAAACATTATTCGGGTTTCGGTTAATTCGGGTGTTTAAAAAAAAAAAATCATTTGGGTTATATGGGTTTTGGGTGTTTGATTATTTAAGGGTTTTTAGGGGTGTTACAGGATTCGGATTAATTCGGATGCAAAGCCCTGATTATAAGAAAACATTAACATAATTTTAAAAAATAAAATAACAGGTACAAATTCCTATGCAATATAAAATATACGTTTTCAATGCTATGCCAAATTTATATATAAAAAAAGAAAAAATTGCCTCCCCTTCCCATTAAGTAAAGATGGGGAATAGCGTAATTATACTCAAATAATATTGTGTTACAAAATTAGATGGATAGTCAAGTTAATGATATTTTTTAACTCAGTTAAGTCAAGTGAATTGAGTTTATGTTCAATAAAGTTAACAATTAAGTTAATTCATATGAGAATTACATCAATTAACTTAAAAATGAACTTATAGTTAACTTAGCGTTATTTCAATTAATAATCTAAGTTAATTACAATAAAGAAATAATTGCACTAAGCACTGATATACGTAATGCATATATATTAGCAATTTACAACGCAGTTGCCACTAGTAAGTTTCGTCTGTATCAGTAAATAAATAAACCTTGAGCATTCAAATGTATTTAATTTATTTTCTTTAACAGTTATCTACATTGTACCATTGAAAAGGAATTTGCGACAAACATAGACTTCGTCACAAAACGTACTGAATGATTTTTTTCTAAGACAGCTCACTACAGACAGAAGTATACCAAGACATATCGGCTCCTGCATTCAAATGGCAATGCAATTTTTTTTTCATCAAACACTTCTTAATATAATTTTTCATGAATATTTAGTGCCAATTAAAATGTAAACAATTTGGTTCAGATTTACTGATGCTGTTTAACAAACCCATGCATTTGAAAATATAGTCTAATTAAATTTAAAAAAAAAAAAAATTTAAAAAAAAATTATGTTTATTGAAAAAAAGGTGCTTATTTAATTACAAAAAAAAAAAAAAATTATGTTTATTAAATATTTAATAGTATTTATTCAGTATTTATATAGTTTATTCAAGTGAAATTCCAATTTCCATACTTAGTTTTTAAAAATATTTTTGCATAACTAATAAACATTACTATTTACCTTCGAAAAAAAATTCTTTGTATTTTCAATACACCACGTGGAGCAATTATATTGATTTGTACACACCTAGAACATGAGTAATATCGAGTTTTAAAAAAAAGTGCCCAAATATGTAATGATGCATGATAATGATCATTACATGATGATACGATTTCATTTTTGGGACATCTTTTTCATAGGGACCGAATTGAAGAACGTATACGAGTTTTTTCTTATCTATTTGTGTTTCTGAAAGGATTTCACTGATTTCTTCCTGTGAATAATAACATGTTTACAGGAAGTCAGCGAAACATTAATCTGCAAAGATTTTGCTATTGAGTTTTACTTGAATACTCTGTTAATTAGAAACATATCGTGATAAGAAATCATGTAAGATATAGGATCATTGGCGCAACTAAGAAGGGACTTAGAGGGGCTTAGCCCCCTCAAATATATTATAGCTCCTCTAATTTTTTTTTATTATTTAAAATTTAATGATAATTTAAGCATGGGATAGTGAGATGCATTCTAAATAATATAAGTACCTATATGACGCAGAGAATTATTCAAAAGTAAATTGTATAAATATAAAATATTATTATTATAGTTTATTTTGTAATTCATACAATTCTACATAATTAATAATAATATTGTTATCTAATAAATGTGACGGATGATGATGGAATACTACGGTGGTATTATGTCATATTTTATGTAAAATATACTACATAGAAGTAGGTACATGATTTTTGATAATATAGCATGGTAATAATATTTTATGATTGTTATTATTTCAGTTAATAATTATTGTTCTGTGGCTACGGTAATTGGGGGTATGGGGGCAAAGCTCCCCATTGCTCATATTGATTAAATTTATTTGTAGGGCTTCAGCCCCCAATAATTTAGACCTAGTTACGCCAATGTACAAGATTCGGATGTATATATAAATAGATGGTTGATAATGATGGATAATTATTATTCAATAATTATTATTCCAAAGATGTCATGAAACTTTTTTTTCTTCCATCTAAAACAATACATCAAGTAAAATAATCTTATATTAAATGTATGAGGTGTTAAAATTAAAAGTCATAAAAACTCCTAATTATATAAATGCTGCAAATATACATTATTTGTTTTTCAAGTATGTATGAACAACTGTGTACTTTAAATTTTAAAGATTTTCAATATGATTTGTCCAGATATAATTATAATGTTATCAATTTTATACGAAAAAAAGTGTAGAAAACATAACAATTTCATAGATCTTTAATGTTTTATTATTTTTTTTAGTTAGGTATGTTGAACAAAATTAATTTTCTTCGAAAACCTAGTCTAATCTATTATAATTATACTTGATATTTTTTGTTTAATTTTTCTTCTCTTTTTATAAATGTTTTAACAACTGATAAAAACTAAAATAAAGACATGCCAGATGTAGCATCTCAAAAAGTGAATTATCAGAGCCAGTACAATCATATAAACAGAAATGAAATAAAAATAAAAATGAATCAAAAGATATACACAATAACAATTGAATCTAAAAACCACAATTTTGTTTTATCAAAATCCTATTTGTTAATAAAAAAACAAAAATTGCTTTTATGGTTTAAAATATTTTAAATTATTATTAAATGTATTTAAATATTGAGTTAATAATTGTTACCAGTCCCAAATAATAATTTGTGCCGTGTTCGGTTTTTCCAACGGGGACTACGCCGTTGAATACGTCAGGTAAACATGGATTTATTCTCCTTGATTCAACGTAGTAAAAATCAACAATGGAATTCAACTCAGCAAAGTTATATGCTAAAATAAAAAGTTTTATGGATTTTTTTGTAAATTATCAATCCTAAATGTTAAACAAAACAACTCCAAATGATATACTGGATGATGATTATTTCTTATTTTAAATTAATTTATTTTATTACATTTTTAACGCTTACCAGGTCAAATAATACATTGTAAATTGTAATGATATGCACCTAAGCATTCATATTGTTTTAAAAAAATTGAATGTACAATTAAATAATTATAATTATAATAATCAATACACATTAAATATAAGAATAGGTCATAAGTACTAAAGATAAAATATGACACACACACACACACGTAAACACATACACGCGCACACACACAGGGGACATTAAATATAAGGAGCAACATTTTAAAACACAAAGGAGATGCGTTCTTCTTATTCTTTTGTATAGACGGTCAAAGGCGAGCGTAAAAGAATACGCAGATCGTCTAATCTGATAATATAAATAAAATAAATTGTAAAACATTCTATAAAAGTTTAAAATAAGTGTATTAATGAGTGTATAAGTAATTTAAATAAAATTAATATAAGTGAGTTAAAAAAGAAAGTTATTGTAATTTTAAAATATAAATTGGTCACCTTATTCCACACTTGAAGAGTCAATTACGGTTGTCAAGAGGCAGACCGACACAATCATCGGAGAGGTAATATTAAAAATCTGTGGTGACGTAAACAACGCACCGCGAATCGTTTAAGTTGTTTACAATATTGTCAGTGGATAAGGGGAAATCCCATGTTCTAGAATATGCGATGATTATCTCGTTAAGGTAATTTCGAGAATGTTCTAGACAATCGACGCCGATATATATATACCGGCTGGTCAGACGTTCATTCAGTCAGTCCGTGAGTACAATCCGCAACACACTGTGAATAACACTCCGCGATATAAATCATTACAAAATAATTAATTTACATTTATTAATAATAAACAATATAATACATAATTGACTTATAACTTTCATATATTTTGTCTAGATAAAAAATCAAATTCGTTTTCATTAAAAGAATTATTGTGAAACTTGTACAATAAAGTGAAAGCACATTTTCCAGATACATTTGTTCCAATTAAGAGGATTCTTGTTTTTGTGCTACACACAAAACTTATTTCACGGAATGTTTTTCAATTATATAATCGTAGTGTAACTCATATTTCCATAAAAGAAGCATTGTATAAAAACATTAATTTTTACCACATGTGTTCTTTATAAGTATTCCATAAGGTGGTATCCCAAGTCCGATTATTAAATTCGAATCGCCTTTCAACTGGCTTATATAACATGGAAGATTTGGTCCAACATTAGGGTTGAATTGTAGAATGGTCTATAGAAAAAGGAATCATTTATGTTAAACGTGCAGCGTTAAGTTTGTCTATGTGTGCATATATATGACCTTTACCAAGAATGAATAATTAAATATAATAACGATACTTATAACGTTTTGAGTGTCACATTAAACGGACAAACATGTAAACCTATTGCCCATCCACAACTAATAACTTTTACCACGGAAATAAATATATATATAATCAATATATTACCATTTTTTTTTTTTTATAAAAGATTATTAATATTTAGTATTTTGTGAACAAAATATTAATATTTTTTTATAAAACATACTTTGATTTATTTTTCTATGACTATCGTTATACCAAAACTATTTAATATGTACATAATGAATGATGCATTTATAGAAAAATGATTTTTTTTTTTTTTCATTAAAGTACTTAACATTTCAAAAGGATAATGAATATAGTTTTTAAGTTATCAAAAAGTATACAAACAATTTTGATTGATATCATACTAATATATGTATAATAGAAAAATATAATTGAATATAATATAAAAGTTAAGTAAATTAATTAATATTCATTATTTGATTTGTAAATTAAGTTTTTTTTTTTTTTTATTTTTTATTTTAAAATATATAAAATTTACAATCTGTATAAAAAGAAAAAATACAATAAGCAAATATGTTAACAATATATGACGGACAAGAAACAAAGATTTGGGAACCTATCCAGTGATAGGACCCATGACGTGACTGCTAAACTAGCACATTTTCAGTCTAAAAGATCCCGACACCAACGACGTTTGAGCCGACGGGGGGGGGGGGGGG